>NC_056751.1:293381774-293489274 GCF_019279795.1 Protopterus annectens | reverse complement strand
CACACAGCCCAGAAATTGTGGTTATCTCCAAAGTTTCCAGTACTGGTAGCTGAACTGCTTTTGCTTAATAAAAGGCCATTGGTAACAAGCCTGGTATTATCATTCTTTCCCATAGTAATCTTAGCAGCTCTGTCTGGTTCATCCTTAATCTGTACATGCTACCTCAATGTGGCTTCTGTCTTTTCCCTTAATGCCACTCTTTTCTATATATGCATCATCTACATGGCTACATTACTGATCTTCTGGAAGAGTATCTTTAAATCTTGGAATTCCAGGGATCTGATTTGTTCCCCCCTCTCCCTCCCCCACCCTTCCCTGTTGGTTATTGTCTATGAATGTATGTATCAACACCATTTCTTCCTAAAAGTGCTGTGCTTCAACTGCACTTTGCATATTTCATGAAGTGGGTACCTAGCAAAAATATTTGATTGAAGGTTTTTTTTTAATTATTCTGTTTGTCAAGTTCCTATTCTCAGGAGAGGTATATATTTTGTTAGTTGTGTTTTTAAGTTATTGCGTTTCCTACTAAAAGTCACTGCAAATTTCTCATTTGGTATGGGTAGTGGCAAAACTGATCTTTAGTAATTATCATGCTAACATATACCTATCAACTTCTTTGCTCAGTAATTCTGATCAAAGTTAAAATAATAAGATGAACAAAGGTCCAGAATCATGAGCAATTATTACATAGTACTTAAAACTGCGGTGGTGGTGCTGCGGTAGCATTGTCGCCTCACAGTTAGACGTTGCCCATTCGATTCTCAGTTAGAGCGTCTTCTGTGTGGTGACATGCGTGAATGGGCATTCCTTCGTTGAAGGTTGTGCGTTAGGCCCGGCAAGCCAGCACGTAAAAAACTCTACTGCCAATCATTAGCGGACCGGAGTTCCGCTGTGGCGACCCTTAACCGGGAAAAGCTGAAAGACACAAACAAACTCTACTTCACTTTAAAAAATGAATAGAACAGCAGATTTTATATCCACATGTATTTTCTGAAAAATAATAAGTATGAAGTATGAATCTAATGTCTGGTATTATTGACTGACTGTTATCCTAAGTGATTACAAGAAAATGATAAATGTTATGTTGGGTTAAAAATATGATGCAAAATCAGAGATAATCAGGGGCAGTTTTGAGTTGTAGGCTAACATAACACAGGAGTGGTACAGTGCTACAGCAGTACAGTGTTGCAGTGGTACTGGTCCCTTCTTTGAGGTGTCTGCATGTGAATACTGGGCCTTTGCTTTTTAAGGGGTTCTCCATTTTCCTCCCACATATGCCAAAGATGTGCTGTGGTTGATCTGGCAGTCATTTAAATTGCTTGTAGTTATCTGTGCCATCTATATATCTTGTAATGGTATGGTACTCTGTCCAGGATTAGCTTCTCTATCTTATACCCATCATATACTAGAGAGGCTTCAGTTTTAAGGAAGACCTGAACTGGATTTCACAGGTAACTGGAGAATGAAAAATGACTACAATGTCCCAAAATTAATTAATTAATAAATGCATGATACATTCATGAATTAAAAGAAAAAGACTTTCTGCATAAAAAGGACATGCCAGGCAAAGAAATTAATAGTTTTAGTACTTCGGTTCATTTAATTTTTTTCAGAAGTCTCAATAACTTCAAGTGATGAAAGTGCTAAGAAGATTATTCCTGTATCTAACATTGCCTTTTTGAGAGTGTGGTGTTTCTTTTAGTTTGAGCTTGTCCTTGGGGTTCAGCTTTTTGTTTCTTATATTAATGTATTATATAGACATTACATGTAATCATCACAAACAAGTTCAGTATTTTTTGACAGTCTTGTTACTTTGCATTTGAGATTTTCTGTCAGGGTTTTCCCTAAACAGCTTGCTAGACATAGATTGTCAAAATTTAGTAGGCAAATAAATATGTCCCAGTTTTAAGGGGAAAAATGCACCAAGATACAATACAAAACAAAACATAGTAATTTTATTTTCACAAATGCAACATTGCTTCTTTTTGCTGTTCCCCTGCAAGTTACTACTTGAACCAGACTGGGTAATATATGATCATCTGTCACTCCCCATCTGTACAGCAAACTATCACATGCTGCACACAAATGCCACCAGAATCAGCATGAACATAGTCGCAGCATAGGAAGTAAACCTGAAACACTGTGGTCCTTATGTGGATGTGATGCATCCAGTATTACACTGACAGTTGGTGAAAACAGAAACTGGCCCTTTTGTGTGTATATATACAGTATTGATACACAACTATGAAAGTGACATGAATCCCAAAATGACATAAGAGAAATAATGTAAATGTTTTAGAATGCTGTCAGCTTCATTCAGCTGAGGACTAAACAAATAAGATTTTTTACATCAGTAACTCTCCTCCATTCTAGTCAGGTCATAAAAAAACACAGGTACTGTAGAAAATATCTGTCGGTCTATAAACACACACATATAATATATATATATGTGTGTGTGTGTGTGTGTGTGTGTGTGTGTGTGTGTGTGTGTATATATATATATATATATATATATATATATATATATATACATATATATAAAACACACACACACATACACACACGTATAAAAACACAAACTTTGTATTTTAGAAGTGTTAATCATGCACAGAGAAGAACAATTACATTTTTGTGTTTATAGCATTGTATTTCAGAGGTCTTCCTTTGCATAAATGCTG
This sequence comes from Protopterus annectens, assembly GCF_019279795.1. Classification (NCBI taxonomy): domain Eukaryota; kingdom Metazoa; phylum Chordata; order Ceratodontiformes; family Protopteridae; genus Protopterus; species Protopterus annectens. Next base: position 293,486,596 of record NC_056751.1, on the reverse strand, counting down.
GATTGGGCTATTAAATAGTTGTAAAAATAGAAATATGGAACTCTACAATGAGGAGATCATACTTAATAGCAACCTACATTTAAACAAAAAGGGATAATTCCTACTTTCAACTGTTCAGATTGCGATATGTGTTATTGCAATACCAGAAGTGTATAAAAGCCTGGCAAAATTCAAAAATAATTAAATGACTTGATGCCAAGAATGAACCGTATTATTTACAAAGGAAGGCCTAAAAGCAGCAATAAAGCAAAACAACACAGCCAATAATTGAAGACTTCAGACAATTTTTATGAATGTGATATAATGGGCATGTTAAAACAAGAAAGCATGTCAAAGCACTTCTGTGGCTGTTTGTTAAATATCTATAGCCTCCATTATATTCTCCAGTATAAAAACTATGCAAATTAGATGAATTGTAGCTTAAAAACTGTTTTTCTTTTTTTATGATGCTAAATACTTCATCTCACTACTAATAGTTATGAATAGAAGATTCCTATAATGAGTATCAGTGATATACATTTACTATACTCCTCGGTGGTAGTATAGTAATCAGTATAAGTTAACTGCAGCAGGTTGCAAAACTGGAAGCCGTTAGGATAGAATCATGTAGCCAGTGCTTTAGTTTGTATTCAGAAATAGTCACTTATCCTGCTTGTACACCCAAGAAACACTTGAAAGCCCACCAGTATTTAAAGTTTTTTCTCTATGGAAAAGTATATTACCAACAATAAATAAATACATAAATACCAGCAATAAATTAAATAAATACATACATACATACATAAATAAATAAACAAATGTTAATAAGCATTTCACAAAAGCTATGGGCTAATATATATATAAGGTTAGCATAACACACATGCAGAAAATGACAATATCAGCAACAGAAACTGATCATATTCATAGGCCTTCTATGACAGGCATTTCCCTGATAGTACCATCCATCACAGCAATACTGTGCTTGCAATGTGTTATATAGCTCACCATTTTTACTTTTCAGAAGGAAAAAATTACATTTAGTTCAACATACATTAATATTTTACAGCAAAGAATTCAAACTGCACAGTAAAAATTAATGATACCTTGCTTAAAATTCAGCCAACGGTTTATCTTTTATAGAAGTGGTGTACATTGTGGATGTGTGTTTATGTCTTTGTGTGTGTGTGTGTGTGTGTGTGTGTGTGTGTGTGTGTGTGTGTGTGTGTGTGTGTGTGTGTATCTGTATGTTTGTGTCTCATGCTTCATTTTGTTATAAGAGCTTTACATCTGTTTGTCTAGCTAGCTATGATTATGTTTTCATTTGTTAAATCACCATAAAACCAAACATCCCATCATGAAAATCTTTCCATTTAATACCATTTAATTCAACTACTGAGACAGGCTTTAATACAGGTCCTGCTTGGTTGGGGGTGCAGATGATATCCTCGATGAAATGACACTCAGCATATGGGACTTGATCCTATGTTAGACTAAAAGACAATTGTGTGACACGTGTGTGTGTGTGTGTGTGTGTGTGTGTGTGTGTGTGTGTGTGTGTGTGTGTGTGTACATAATTCATGTTTCATGTAACACTTTCCAGGATTACAGGGGAAGGGGGAACAGGAGTCTTTGTCATCATTTATTGAGCAAAGAGCAGAGAAACTCATTTAGGATGTACAGTGGTACAACAGTCCATCACTGGTTCATGTGCACTACACACACACACACACACACACACACACACACACACACACACACTTTTGAATGTCGTCATTTAACATGCATGCATACCTTTGGAGTGAAGGAGGAATTTGGAGCACCTAGTGTAAACCAACCTGAATGCAGGGAGGAAAAGCAGACTTTAAACAGAACAGATTCCACCCAGGAACATGCTAACACTGACATGTATTGAGGTCTGTTTACATGAGCACTATTTTTTGCAGAACATTTTAGAGACTTGAATGCATTCAGTTTTGCTTCTTATTACATATATTGCCTTTAACAACTTTAACTCTTCTCTATCCTGGTTCTTGAGACCTATTACCTATATTTATGTTCAGCTTTTGAAGTACATCACTGTGACTGTGTAGTTATCAGGAGGATCATTCCACAGGAGGAGTACAAGTTCAGATCTGAAGACAGAGGAAGTGGGTCTGTAGGATACTTGTTCTGAAAGGTGGGTATAAAATATTTATTTCTGGGGGAACAACTCTGCTGCTGACATATGTGGTCCTTATGCAGTTCAATGTGGTGTGTCTTTCTTTTTGCTCTTATTCTGTACTGGAGAAATGTACCCAAATGTCCCTTCTGTCTGTATATCCACCACTTTTCGGCAAGAAAGCTGTTGGTTATAAAGGTTTGGGTCAACCCTTGCACTGAGGAGGGGGAGTAGTGTTTGCTGGGGCAATCACTCCTGTAGCTTAGAAACAAAGAAAAATGCTGGATACACATGGCAGGATACTTTAATATAAACAAATAGCAAGCACTTTCACGACCAAATGTCGCTTCATCAGACTACATTTTTAAAAGACATAGTAAACTATTTAAATAGTGTGATGCAACTAAATCAAACTAATCATATGCCTCACCAATCAGTCACATGCCCTAATTAAAACTTTAATTTAAACTAACACAACAATGTCTAATTTAAAAAATATGTTAAGTATTAAAACATATGTCTAAGTAAACCCGGAGGTTTGTCCGCCTGAAAAAACAGGATCCACCTTTGCTCAATACCCTCAGTTTTATTGTGTAAATCCCCTCTTCTCATACTAGTCTTACCAATCTCTAACACCAAGAATCTAAATACATGGCCAATGCCTTCCTTCTTGACATGCAGTGCCAATGCACTACTTTCTTTACAATTCCTTATATTCCTTAGATGTTCTAGAATCCTTTTTAAACTAGTATGAGTGGAGAGGATTTGCACAATAAAACTGAGGGTATTGAGCAAAGGTGGATCCTGTTTTTTCAGGCGGACAAACCTCCAGGTTTGAATAGCAGGGTTTCCCTTAAACCTGCTTTGAAATCCAGGAACCTTAAGCACTAGCAGTACTATATTTTTTAAGTTAGACATTGTTGTGTTAGTTTAAATTAAAGTTTTAATTAGGGCATGTGACTGATTGGTGAGGCATATGATTGGTTTGATTTAGTTGCATCACACTATTTAAATAGTTTACTGTGTCTTTTAAAAATGTAGTCTGATGAAGTGACATTTGGTCATAAAAGTGCTTGCTATTTGTTTATATTAAAGTATCCTGCCATGTGTATCCAGCGTTTTTCTTTGTTTCTGACTCAATCCTTTTAGCGTTGGCCACTTCATTCGGTAGTGGAGTTTTTTCTACATTACACACCTGTAGCTTAGCTGTATATATTTGCACTGCACAGCTATGATCCTTGAGGCTGGCGTGTGATACCCACTCTGTGTGTGTGTGTGTCACTGAATTTGTCCTGTGCAAACAGAGCAATGCACTTGTTTACTGTTAATGTAAACTGCCATCATTCATACCTGTTGCATGGCTACTTTGTCTTTACTGGAAACAGTTTTTGGCTGAGAGTTTTCTTCCCTTGAGGTAGTAAGTAAAAAAGATGGCCCCCAATGGCTTTGCTTCCCCTTTCTCCTGCCTGACCCTCTGGCTCCCTGCTTACAAGTTGATTCTAAGCCACCAGAGGCACAGGTACACACCCTGCTAATGTCAACAAGATAGTTTGCATCTAAACGTATTGGTAATTGTCAAGCTTATCATCATGTTTTTAATATGCTGAATGTTTCCTCATAGCTTCATCAGTTATTAGACATCATACAATGAAGTTATGAATGGGATCTGAGTAGACAGATGATGAAATCAGCAAAAAAAGGAGAGTAGTACTGCTGGATTTGAATTCATCCTCAAGTCTTAGTAGGTACCCTCATGTGGTAGACCATGTTTTCATCAATTATTACTAAGACAACACTGACAAATAGAGTATCTTATATTGCATATATAGAGAGAGGTAGGTATAAAAAATAAAAAAAGACAGCTGGGGGCACAAGTCTGGGGATAACAAAGTGCCCAAACCTAGTGTGTGCACTGGAGCCAGGACTGCAAACGTGGCAGTGTAGAATCCTCAAGACATGGAAACATTCCTACAATGTGGTCAGGCCAGGGTTGTTTAGAGGTTACCCCCTATTGTAGAATTAAATAGTGGTCCACAAAAAACACAAAAACTGATATGCCAAAAAAGCTATAAAGATAAGAGAGTTGACTACTGAGGATAAAGATGCGATTATTTGGTGTTACTTTTATGCAAAAAGCCCAGAATTTCCTGATAGAAGATATTTAGAAAGATTAAGAGAGAAATTAAAAAAAAGAAAAATTCTTACACAAGTAAAACTGTCAAAAGTTTCAAATGCAAATTTGCATTCATTAGTACAACAGATCCATGAAAAACATTGCGTATTCAAAGAAACATTGGGCTGCCTGGAAAAAGAAGTGACAGAGGAAGTGTGATAATATAAAGGAAAAAAAAAACAGAGACTTTTGAAAGGTATAAAAACAGAAATATGGATATTGGAAAGAAAAGGAGATTTGATATGGAGCAATATTCATGCAATGGAGAAAAGCAAACTAAATAATCAGTTAAGCAGCTCTAAAGATATTTGAAGAGAAGTACAAGCAAAGGTACCCAGATATGGAAAATGTCACAATACAAAGGTAAGACCACAAAGGGGGAATATACAGCAGAAGATTAGTAAAGCAGAGGTTAAACAAATAGAAGCTGAAATTATGGAATATCTTTGTAGTGAATGATTTATTGTAGAAAGTATAACACAGGTCATGTCGCAGCATGATAGAACATTATTAAGGATAAACAGGTGGAGCAGGAGACCTAGATATGGAAATTTTCACAATAAAAAAGTGGGAAAAAGTGTAAAAGGGGATTAGTAATGGAGAAGTTAAAGAAATAGAAAATGAACTTATGGATTACCTGTAAAGTGAAGGAACAGAGTAAAAATTTCAACTCAAGGAATGCAACAACATGATGGAACAATGAGTCGTCCCAAAGCTAAGGAGAAAAATGTGGAACAGGAAGCATATGATGGCTTGCAACATGAAGATGCTCTGGACAGTACAAAAGATCCTTTGGAGTTGCACAGTAAGAGAAGGAGCATGAAACAGGGGCAACTCTGATGCAGGCAGGTGATACAGGATGCAGCTGAAGAGAATATATCACAGGAAGATATTCTGTAGATAGCCCACAAGAAACACAAAGCAAAGAATCTGCTCTCAGTTTAGAAGAAAATGATTTAAGGGAAGAGTTGCTTGATTGAATACAGATGGCTAGGCATATTAAGATCAATGAAAGAAATATATTACAGAAATTAATAAGTCCCAGAGTTTTAGAAGTCCGATTAAAACACACGAACACAGGATTCAAGACTATTAATGGAAAAGTATGTGATATAACACAAGTAAATAGGATCTATTATTGGGCAGCTAAATCGATAACAAAGTCTTACCACAAAAACATACAGCAATTAGGAAAAAGAATGTAGAAATAAAATGCCATCATAGAAGCACTGAATAGAGAAAACTATAAAGCAATTAAGATGAGAAGCGTAACTATTAGAATAATATAGAAAGGGAACAGATCAACAAAAATACTTAGAAAGATAGATGTGGTAATAGTAACAAACTGTATCTGATCAGAACATGATCTATTATACAATATTGGAAATGATAAAGTAAAGATATCAGTACAGACAGAATAACTTAGAAGATATGCACATAAATATAATGGAAAACTACAAATAAGCAATTCATTAATGACTGAAAAAGATTTATAGGGAACTGGAGAAGAAAGTGAAAGGAGTAGAAACACCACCAAAAAAAGAAGGAAAAGACATATTTTGGAGAAATATTTATAAAGATCCTATGGAACATAAAGAAGATGAATGATTAGAACAATTAAAAAGAAACAGTAAGGAGTTCAAATGTATACGATATGAAATGGGAAAGAGTAATGGCCAAAGAAACTGAAATGTAAAGTTCCTAAATGGAAAACCCAAGGCCCAGATGCAGCACCTAACTTTTGGCTAGAAGTATTAACATCTGTATACAAAGATTTAGCCCTGAATAAGAATTACTTTTTATGCACATCCCAAACAGATACCAACCTGGTTAACAAAAGAAAAAACAATACTATTCCTTAAGAGTGAAGCTGTACGCCATTCTAAAAACTATAGACCAATAATATACCTGCCGATGATATACAAACTGTATACCGGGACTTATGCAGACAGAGTTTATTGTAGTTTAGAATAAAACTCAGTTATGACAATAGAACAAAGGGGTAACCAAAGGAAATCATATGTAACAGGGGATCATAATAAGGCCATAATAGAAAGGACTTCCAGGATGGCTGCACATGGATCAACCACACATGTTCAACTTTCTTAGTGTGAAAAAATATCTGAGCAATATAGGCCAGTAACTCTGACAGTTTTGTAAATTTAATTACTGGCTAGTAAGTACACTGCCTGGATGCCAGCAAAAAACTTATTGGGCCTGAAAGAAAATCAACTAGAAAAGGTGAAGAGAAAACACTGACTGGGAAGAATCCTACAGCTGTTTAGCAGAAAGCAGTGCAAGCTCCAGCTTTGGTGCAAGACGTGGTTTCCAGTAATCTAAAGGAAAAAAATAAATCAAATGTGCTCATAACTGATTAAAATAAATGAAACATTACAGGAGTATAAATCAACTCAAGTAAGAAAAAGCTGGAAAAAATTGAATAAGTTTTAAACAGCTGCAATAATCAGAGGTCGAAATAAAGAAAATACTAGCTGAGTATGAGACTGCTCAAGAAGAGATATTTCAAAAAGAGGACAGAACATGCAGGAAAAACTTAAGACTTTCAGCTGTATCAGGGAAACTGGAAGGAACAGACTGTATTAGTTTTATGAAAGCACAAATAAGTACCTGGACTGGTATTCCACAGCAGGATTTGTTAATTGAAAAGCCACATTGTATGTGTGCTCCAAACTTGACCATGAGATGGATAATAAAGCTCATAGAGAGACTTTGCCAATGATAAATTTTAGAGTTTGCTGAGCAGGGGTAAGTGGGGTTATAAGTGGAAGTTTTAGACAGACCCACATTGATTATTCAACATTAAGCACTGCATAATTTAATGTTAAACTTTCTAGTAAATTGGCTTAATTTTGTCAAAGTTCTTGGCAAATCAGCCATCCTGCTTAGAATAAAAGGAAGAAGAGAAAAAAAAAACTCTAGATAAAAGCTTCTCAGCTGCATAGATAAAAGTCTTTCTCAAAATTTTAAATTTTGATCTCACCAATTTTTAAGGTTACATCTTTCTTTGACTACCACTTTCCCCTCCCATTCTTAGATGACTACTAGGCTAGCTGCTGTTACAAGCCAGTTTCCCTATCATAGGTGAGACTCAAACCCAGTACCTTGTGATTGAGAACACCTTAACCGTTATACTAACTCTCAACCCTTTTAGCACTGAAGGTCCTCTGATTGTTGTGATACAGCTCTTTGGAAGCTGTTATTGGGTACTGATCAACTTGCCCTCTGATTTTTAAATTCCTGTTAGCTCAGATACAGACTCCGGTGATGCAGTGTGTGGTGACAGTCTTGCAGGAAGAGGTTTGTGAAATATTTCATAATCAACCTTTGTATGCAATGGAATACATTCTAAAATTCTAATCTAATTGTCCAATATACATAGCACCTTATTTAACTTTAACAAAATTGGGTTTATGATTAGCATAATGATGTAATTGTTTTGAAGTATTTCAGTTTTTACTTTTTGCATGATACTCATCAGAGGTATCAGAAGTTGTCTGTAGTTTTCTATTTCATAGTAATAAGTGTTTTTGCTACCAGAAAAAGTACACATCTGTTTTCTATCAGTCTCTGAAACTAGCTTCCAATTCTGTAAAAACATTCAGTTTTATATTTGTCTCAAAACTGCACACATCTAATCCTGATTCTGCTGCATAAAACTGCCCAGATGCCATTATTTTCTCACCTCCAACACAATAAAGTGAACTGTCACAACACCCGAGTACCCTGTTCAAGCACAGCCACATTTCAGGGTTTGTTCCTACCAAATGGCGCACTGCTACGGTCATCCCACTCCACAAAAGAGGAGCGACTACAGACCCTGGGAACTACTGCCCCACTAGCCTGACGAGTCTGATATGTAAGGCTATAGAGCACATCATCATGGACCTTATAAATAAGGACATAGAGAATCTCCAAACTCTGGACCCCATGCAGTATGGGTTTGTGAAAGGTAGATCATGCCTGCTCAAAATGATAGACTTCTTCGAGTCTGTCACCAGAGCTGTGGATGAGGGCAAGGTAGTTCACACAGCCTACCTAGATCTTGCCAAGGCCTTCGACACCATCCCTCACTCAGGAATCATAGATAGACTCACTAAACTAGGCATAAACCCCTATGTAATAAGATGGGTTGCCAACTGGCTCACTGACAGAACCCACACTGTAAAGTAGTAGACTCCAAATCTGACTACCGACAAATTACAAGTGGTGTCCTACAGAGATCAGTCCTAGGTCCTCTACTATTTGGCATCTACTTCTCTGAAGTTCAAGCCAACACAAAGGGACTCTGGCTGACCATGTCTGCAGATGATTGCAAACTGGGAGCCATTATTGATTCTCCAACTGATGTAGACATTCTACAAAAAGGCCTCACTGACACCAATGACTTGGTGCCAGAACCATGGCCTTAAGCTCAGTGCCAAAAGGTGCATTGTCATTCCCTTTGGGAAAAATGTGGTGCCCATGAACTACCACATAGGCGGTAGTCCACTAAACACTGAAGGTGTGATAAGAGACCTGGGGACACAGGTTGACAGCAACCTCTCCTTTGATAACCACATTGCCACTGTAGTCAGAAAGTCCTTCTATGTGGCACATCTCGTTACAAAAGGTTTCTCATCCAGGAAGAAATAGGTCATAATCCCTCTCTACTCGTTCCTCATTAGACCTATTATAGAATACAATGCCCCATTTGGTATGTACCTCATTAGACACCTACAACAACTGGAAAGGCCACAACAATACCTCACTAAGAGGATCTTATGCCTTAGACACATGCCCTATACGGACAGACTCAAAAAACTCCAGCTATACTCATCTCTTATCGTCTACTTGTGATCTCTGCTTGACCTACAAAGCCATGTCTGACCCAGAGCTGCTAGATATGCTACACCTAAAGAAATCCCAATCCCTCCATGCCACATGCTCCAGAGACCTTAACCTCATTACCACAATAAACAGAACATGCTGGCGGGACAGGTTCCTAACCCAGTAACTTCCCATACTCTGGAACAAACTTCCCATTCACATCAAGCAGCACACTTCACTGGACCTCTTTAAGAGAAATCTTGAATGGGTGGGCAATAGGAAGTTCACCCTGGGGATCACTTCAGTGACTTTGCTTGACAGCGGCACTGGGAACTAACTTTGGGTGGTATGATGCCAGGGAATCTTCTTGGGTTAGGCTTATATAGGATCCAGGGCCGTTAGCCTAGTACACACCTATGAACCTATTCTTGTTCATAGGTTCATAGATTCATACTAAGCTAACTACCCTTGTGAGATATTTTAAGCCTAGCCAATTATCCCTTGTGAGACTCAAACCCTGCACCTTGTGTTTGTAAGGCAAACACCTTAACCATTAGTATCCTACTTCCCCCTTTATAAGTACTTTTATTACATTAGGTAATGATGCATCTCAGTTTCCACTACTTCTCAACAGCATAATGTCTTGCATTTTCTTATTATATTATTGAATAATATCCTATTTCTGTCTGCTTACTGAAACGCTTAATTTGTCTTCAACTCCCTCCACCTAGTGACTCAGACTCATTTGTAAATATACACTGTAATACTGTCTAAGCTGCCACTTTCGCACATATGTAAATTTTTAATGTAATTTGAGTGCTCAATCTTATTATACTACTGTATTTTCCTAAATGTATTATTTCACTATATAATACTATTTAAAACTCTGAATGTATTTTATTATTTCTCTGTGTGTTTATGAATATAATTTTATTATTGGAGATTTTCTTCTTGGTTCTCCACTGAAAATGGGCTACTGGCTCAGTTGGACTGGCAAATAAATAAGAAAAACTTTTCCATTGTTCAAAAGGAAAATGCTTGATAGAAAATGCACAAGATTTGACTAGAAGATGGAGATGAACAGGAAAAAAACAGTAGCACTGAAATGAGTGAATAAATGTGAGATTATAAAGTATCATTCACATTTGTGAAATATGGATGTGTAAGAAAAAAATGGAAAGAGTGAATTTTTGTTGACTTTGTTAAACTTGGGAGCTGATGAGTATACGGCTCTATTCTTGTCATTAATGTTTGGAAGGACACTAAGGGAAGAAGAAGAAAAGAAAAAAAAAGGTAACTGTAAGTAAAACACTTTTTGTTATTAACATTATTTGTGTAAAACATATGGTATAAATTGCATATTATATAGCATTTTCAGTTATTGTTTGTAATAAAGACACTAAAGTAAACATGCACTTTTTTCCCTCTTAGTTTTAAGAAATGTAGGCATTACAATGTAAAAAGAGTAGAAAGACTGGACAAAACCATGTGTAAGTTAATAGTCTGTAATCCTTGGTTGCTGAGGTGGGGGTGGGGTGTAAAAGTGTACAGATCATAATATAGATAGAGTTTTATATGTTTTGTGTTACTTTTGCATAAATGAATGTCTGGATTAAGACCCTTGTCTTAATCTAATAAAAAGCTTTTAGTGTAAGCAAGTAAACAAGAGAACACTGAATGTAACGAAAACATTTTCTTTAGCAAATTAATGTTCAGAGTGAGGTGAGAGGTTGCATCTGAGGGCAGCTGTACATTTTGATCTTATGTTTACATGGAGACAACCTGACTATAGGTTCATGTAATAAAAGCCAGAGCACTTTTTTAAAGCTAAAAGTTAATGTTTTCTGAAAGCATTAAAGCTGTTTTTCAGATCAAGAACATATAAAACAAGAACAGATAGCAATTAGTGTAGGTAGGAACACATGCTGTAGCATGCATCTTAGTATGTATAACCTTAGTTTAGGTTAGGTAATGCCTGTGTGTTCAGCTGTCGATTTGGGACAGTTGCTCCTATCAGGAGGGTTAAACTTCCTTATTTGAAGATGTAATTAGTTTTGTGTTTGTTTTAAGCTAATATGTTATGGGGTGTTCTGTTTGCATGTGTTTGTGTGAGAGTTTTCATTAAAACAAAAAGTCTTGTAAAATGTGACATAGGGTCAAACAGAGATGACAAGAAACAACTGTATAAAAGACCAACCTGCCAAACATTAGTAGGTGCATGTAACACAAAAGATGGAAATAGACATTTAAAAAAGCTGTTATATAGAATAGGTGGGAATAATAATGTCTTATTACCCAGACCACCTTTAATACAATAGAAAACTGGCTTTCTGAACATCATCTGATCCTAAATCCCCACAAAAAACTAAAATGCTGTTATTTTCACCAACATGTAGATCTACCACTTTCACCTTTACCATAAAATCAAATGATGGCACAATAATCTCCCATGACCCATCTACAAAACTATTAGGTGTCATCATAGACAATAATCTAAAATTTGACCTACATGTTAACCAAACTATCAAAACCATCAATAAAAAACTAGGGTCACTTTACAGAATATAAGCCTTCCTAACCCCTCCAGCTAAAATTGCCATAGCTCACTCTCACCTTCTTTCAACCCTTCTGTATGCATCCCCTCTACTCCTGAATTTAAACAAGACTGTCCTTAACAAACTCTCAATTTGCTACAACCACATTGCCAGGTTTGCCACTGGGCTGCCTTTTAGGACACATCATTGCATCAATCTAAATCAGCTTGGGTGGCTTGAACTACCCAGCCTAATCCAATATAACCAACTGATTATGGCCTATAAAATCCTCTATAATCCGGACGATACTCCTGCACTTAAAAATATTATTACCCCTTATAACAATCCTAGACCGCTTTGATCCTCTAACAAACTACTAATTCAGATTAGCAAAATTAATAACACAGCCGGTGGTTCTCTCTTTGCAAACTCTGTAAGTAGATCCTGGAACTCTCTTCCAGCTGATATTACCTTACTTTCCACCTTAGTTCAATTTAAAACTAGACTCAAACAACATTTGTCACTTAACTGGCTATGTCAGTCTATCAAGCCTGGCTAACTCTCTCTAGAATGTGTAAAAATCTGTTAACCAGTTTACTGTGTAATTTAATTTAATCCTGACTTGTGCTCAGGATTAACTGTAACCTGTGGAACTTGTTTAACTTGCTTACTTATGTAATCTCTGTAAATAGTCTGTTTGTAATATGCAATGCTGGTATTATGTAATGCTGTATCTGCTTACCCTTGGAGCTTTTCTCCCCGGGCCTCTGCTGAAAATGGACATGCATCCAGTTGGACTATCCCGGTCAACAAATGTAAAATAAATAAAAATAAAATAAATTATTACAACGACTACTCTAGCTATATATTTGGAATGTAAATGGTATAGACAAATACTAAGAAATGCAGAGTGCAAATAACAATGCTATAGGAGGCACATTTGGAAATAAGTGAGCATGAGAATTTGCTAAAGAAAGGATTACAGGATGGATATTCAGCAGAGTATCCTGGACTAAGGAAAAATGGCATACTTATAGTAATTGTTAGAAGAGCTCCAGTAGTGGAAAAAGAATAAAAAAGATAATGGTACATTTGTGTAGTAAGGAGTTACTAGTAAGGGAGGAGGATTATACTTGCATCTGTTTATATTCCACCTAAAACTGCTATTATGAGCTTAAGACAATTTTGAGATAAATAATCAGCTTTCATCACAGAATATTACTTATAGGTGGGGACTGGAATTTGATTTGCAACAGTGAGGATGTATCTGGTGGACCAAAAAGGGATAATATAACAAAAGAGGGTAGACTTCTGAAGAAGGTTGTGAAAATATTTAGCATGGAGAATATGAATTCAGTAGTAATAACTCAGAGAGAATTTACTTATTAGTCCCAAGGTACAAAAACTAGGTTAGACTAGACAGAAATTATATTTCACAGGAACATGTGCATTTAATTAAAATCGTTCACACAATCTAATAACTATTTCAGACAACGAAGCAGTAACAACTCAGATAAATATGCAGGGTAATGAAGTAGAAATGAAACACTTTTGCTTCCCCATTTGCGTGTCTATATTACAATACTGAAGATGCATTCTGTTGAATGCGTCTTGGTTGAACATAAAAGGCTGAAAATGCAAAATATTGAAGCAGCTTTTAAGCGAATTCTTTCCCTGGGAAAGAATTTGCTTGGCCGCTTTGGTACTTTGCCATTTTCGACACTGTAGCGTGGTCTCGGAGTTGATATATTTAAGTGTGGGGGGTGTGGGGGGCAAAGCCCCCCCACTTAATGTAATGTTTGACATTGTTTTTTATTTTATTTTTTATTTTTTTTTGTAGGAACAGCATTTTTTTTTCCCTTGGAAAAAAAAAATCGCTGTTCTGACACTTCGACATTGTAAGCTTTCGCTTACATAGGGTCGATTAATCACCGTTCGCTTTTTTAAACATTCGGTGATCTAATATAGACCCCCCCCATTTACTTGTTAAGAAGACAGGAATTCAAGGAGTGAGTAGTGGAAATTATGTGAGAGTTATTAGTGAAGCTTGAAATTTCTTCAGAAGTTATAGCTAGCGAGTGGGATAAAATAAAAGTGAAGATTAAAAATAAGGTAGAAATAAAAAAACAGAGATATTGTTAAGAAGTAACAAGAATATTCTAGAGGGCTGACAATGGTTAAAGTATTGCAGAATAAGGGGAATCTCAGGAGCAAAAAGAGGAGCTACTGCAAAGTGCTAAAGAGAAAATGAGGGAGTATCTGGATAATATGCATGAGTTTTGAACAATTGCTGTTAAGCAAATTTTTTTATAATAACTATTGAGCACAAAAACTCTACAATAAATTAGGCAACAGAAAGTAGAATGTGTTGTTGCCAAACTTAGGGAGCCCATAACAAGAAAATAACCAAAGATGCTGTAGATGTGTTTGACATATTTTGGAAATTTTATGAAAATGTGTATAGAGAATTGTAGAAATTGAGAAAGAGCACAAATGGAAATATTTATGGAAGACTTAAGTATGCCAAGGTTAGAGGTAGATGAGGCTCAGCAATTAACAGTTAAGATAGGAGGAGCTGCTATAAAAATAGTGATGTACAATCAATGTGCAAGAAAAGTCTGCATGAATAGATGGTATTACTATGGAAGCTTGGATGCTAGGAGGGATAAAGATCTGGGAGGTTTTGTTTAACAGTATTTTAAAAAGGGGGGAATACCAACATCCTGGAAGAAAGCTGTGGTGGCTGTAATACCTAAAGATAGTAAAGACCAATTAGACTCAGCTTCATATAGGTCTATTTTAATTTTAAACCATGATTATGAATCATTTTTGTCTGTAATAGCTAAACGGATGGCAAAAGTGTTGCCAAAATTGATAGAGATTGGGCACTGTTGTTTTGTGGAAGGGTGGCAGACATTTGATAATATTAATAAAAGAACGATGATCCAAAGAGAAGCAGAGTGTAACAAAATACCACTTTTGGTGGGTCTTGATGTGAAACATCTTGAGACAGTTTCATGTCTTTTGAGGATATAAAATGAATGGAGATAAAACAAAGGCAATAGCCATAGTTAGGAGTATGGATAAAAAGGACTCTCTTATGGCAGCTATGGATTTGTGGGAAGAAGGTAAACAAAAGACAATACAAAACTGAGAAACTGGAACCTCTTCTTTATGGATATGGATAGCAAGATACAAGCAGTGAAAATGTTTTTAATCCACAGGTCAGACACATTTTTATCAACCAGAGGAGAAGTACAAAAAATAATAGAGTTGCATGAATTTATCTGGAAGAGGAAGAGGGCAAGTGTCAAGTAGGATAAATTAATTCTTCCAACAGATCAAGGTGTTTTAGCATTACCTGATATGAAGTGATATTTTACAGCTACACATGTAAGGCTCATGTACATAATACAAGCAGAAAGCTATAAATCAACGTATATAAGGATGGTAATGAAATAGAGGGAAAATTCAATAAAGGAGTGAGTCAGACTCTGGATGCAAACCCTTTAGGAGAATAACAACAGCTATACCGAATATTATAATTATAAAGTAGCAGACAGTATACTAAGAGCTAAGCCAACATGAGAAAGGAGATGTTGCCGATAGGGATTACAGCAATTAGGGGTACAGAAAATAGGCAAGAGATGGTTGAAATTTATTATAGAAAACTGGCACAGTAGCCATGATATTGGGGATATTGGGAGCAAATAACCAGACAGGGAAAGGTAATACAATGGGAAGAGACAAAGAAAGCATTTGGATCACAGTCTAGAGACTGCCTTCCATAACAGGAATTCATATAAAAGTATAGGCAAAGAGAAAGGGAAAGGGGAATTGTAAGTGAAAGACCTGCTCTGGTAGATTTTTAGCTGAATTTTGAACATAAATTGCTGTTAAAAATGGGATAATTGGTAAGGTAAGGCATATAAAATATTGCATGATAACTATAGGAATCAGTCAGAGGAGGTTAGAAGTGATTGGGAAGAAAGACTGGATTAGAAATTCACTAGGAAACAATGGGAGGGCATATGTGTGGCTCCCAAGTATGCAACAAAGACTAGAATGTTTAGGATGTTTGCATAGGTATTTAGGTATTCTTATGCCCTAAGCAGATTCCAAAGTGTTTTTCCTCAGGTAGATGGCAAATGTTGAAGGTGTGATGGGGAAGAAGAGATAACTGGGAACATATTTTTTGAGAGTCTAATGAGTTGGCAGACTTCAAAAATTCCCTATAGGGACCTCTGTCAGAAATATTGTATAAGCAAATAGGCATAATTAAGAAATTATTTTTTGAGCTGGGATGCAAGATCTGAATTATTTAGACACAGAAAGTTTAATTCTGGTGGCTACCAAGAAAACATCAACTAAAAAAAGAAATCACACACTAAAACATTTGTATTTAAGTAGTGAATATTGTAACAGAGAAAAAAGAACGAGAAGTGGAATCTTTAGGAAAAGGTAAGGAGCAAAACATGCAGAATAATGTTTTAGATTACCAATACTTGCAAACATTTTACATCACATACTTTTTTATAACTAGGAATAAGTCAATATGGTTTGTTTTCTTTTATGTAAGTGTATGTTTGCCTATGTCTTACATGATGATTCAGTGAAGGTGCTAAATAAATTAAAACCATAGTGGAGAATTGTAAAAAGGGGAAGAAACTAAATATGGCATGGATAGATTACAAAAAAAATATTTGCAAGATCCTACATTCATAGATAAAGAAGTGCTTACAGATGCATAAGATACAGGGTTTGATTCTCACATGGGGTAATTGGCTAGACTCAAAATGGCCCACAAGGGCAGTTAGCCTAGTACTAATCTATGAACCTATACATCCTACATTGATTACTTAGATTATAATAATTGAAGCAGTGGCAAACCAGTTTGTAGTTAAGTCATAACAAAGGGCAAATTATTATCCCAGGGATACAAACGCAAAGGGGGATATTCCAGGGTGATTCTTTGTCACCACTAGTGTTTTGTCTTGGCCTTAGCCCATTAAGGTATTTACTTAGATTAGGCTTTGGTTACAGGTTGACTCCCAGAAAACAACATTGCTTAAAGATTTCTCTCCTGCTTTTTGTGGATGTCTTAAAACTGTATGGTCCGTCAAATGAGGAGTTGAAAGCACAACTACAAGTGATCAAAACCTTCTCAGATGATATAAAAATGTCACTTGGTCTTGAAGCACATTTAAAGCAGGAAAATTGCAGTATCAAGAAAATATGAATCTAGGAAAGGAGTGTGATATAAAGGAACTTGAATGGGAAAGAATGTATAAATATGTGGGACATGATGAAGGATCAGCAATAAAACATGAACAAATGTGATTAAAACTCAGTAAGGAATATTTCAGAAAACTAAAACTAATGTTGAAACAAGTTTTGACATCTAGGAATAAAGTCCAAGCTATAAACCAAATTTTGTGTGATTGACTGGCTCCAAAAGGTATTAGATCGGTTGAACAAGAAAACAAGAAAAATGCTTGGTGCTTATCAAATGATTTAAAAAAGTCAGTTTATAACAAGATTATATATTCCATGCTCTGAGGGCGGTATGGGCCTCCTCAAAATTAATTACATGTATAGATCTATAGCATGGAACTGCATACATATCTGCTGACCTCATCAGATCCAAACACAGTGAAATTTTTTAAATATGAGCAGAATAAGTCTAAAATTACCTCTTTTTTCTTAGTTTAGCAGAAGCATTCTGGTGTCAAGTGGAAATGCAAATCAAACCAGAAACAGACAAAAATCAGACAATTGAATGTGCTAAAACCCGAAAAAAGAATATAAGGTAAAGGATCAGATGAAAAGGAAAAAAATGTATAAAAACCATAAATACAATGGCAAGTATAGAGATCTCCTGGAGCAGCCTCATATTTATTAGGACTTGCTGCAGGAATGGTTAAGGAGAGGTGGGTTGAAACTAAAAGATGAAAGGTTAATAATGGCCACCTAGGATGGTAGACTATGCACACATTGTTTTACTAAACCTATTGAACATGGGGGAGAAATAGACAAATATAGCTTCTGTAAAACGAGAATTAGAAACAGTTGCATACCATATTGTTGAGTGTGATGCAGTCATAGAAAAGGGTGTGTACACTGAAAGACACAATAATGTGGCAAGACTGTTGCATTGAGGATTTTGCAAACACTGCAACAGAGAATTAACTGAGAAGTGTTGGAAATGTAAACCGTAAAACATCATAGATGATGATGAAGTGGATATCACATGTGAGACCAAGTGGAAGAAAGATAGCCAGACTGTTCCAATAGTGGTAGAAACAGTTGGTCTAATAAAAAAGATTTGACAGTTATATTTAGATATACTACCAATACAAGTAACTCCATCTGAATTGCAGAAGGAATCGGTTCTGGGCACATTGCAGCTGCTTTAAAGAGCACTTTCAGTTAACATCAAAGATTGAAGCAATTTCATGAACTTTAATTATACCCTGACTTAGGAATGAGCTAATTATAAAGCAAGGGCAATGAAACAAGTTGCACAGACAAGAATCCAAGACTCTGGTTTTAGTTACCATTATTCAGAACTTAGCAAAGTCATAATGCCAAGCTGATGAGATAGCAATCTTAGTAGTATACAATATTGTGGGTAGAGCTAAGTGTATAGAGAGTGAAGTACACATTCTCACAGTGTGAATGTACATAGTAACCGAAGTCAACACTGAGTTCTGGGTTTTTTGATTTAAAAAAAATTGAAACTTTTTGCAGTAAACAACACTACAAAAATGTGGTTTATTTCAGAACATCAGAGTTTAATAATCCACATTATGTTTTTTTCTTTTGCTGTAACCATCCTCTGCCATCCTTATCAAGAAAAGCTGCTAATTTCACATCTGTACTGTAACAAAGCTACAGCCCATTCTAACTGAATTTGGTTTCTTCTGCATTCACTACATATCAAGTCAGAATGAACTAAGATGGACTGTGGTATTATTGTAGCAAAACTGTGGCACTGTTTTTCCTAAATGGGAAAAATGAAACAATGGAAAAAGGGATAGGAAATTTAGAGCATGACTAAATACCTTAGATCATCACAATAATACATGTATATATGTATATACATATATATATATATATATATATATATATATATATATATATATGGTTTCACATTGAAAGATTGAAATTTCAGAACATCAAACCTCTGATCGTGAAGACCAGAGAACTGAAGTGCCGAAATATCGAACTTTGTGAATGGAGATTGCCTCACAGTGCAGAAGGGGAACTTTACCGTTCTGTTCACTGTAGCATGATCTCAGAGTTGGCATATTTAAGTAGCAGGGGGGTGTGGGAGGTGCAGGGAGGCTTGCACCCCCTGCACAAATGTATAATAAGAAGTTTTCACTTTTAAGTTTTTTTTCTTTTTTTTTTTTTTTTGTAGGTTTCGATATTTCAGCACTTTGATCCTCTGGTCTTCCACGATCAGAGGTTCGATGTTCTGACATTTCGATCCTTCAAAGTGAATCTGCATTTTATATATATATATATATATATATATATATATATATATATATATATATATATATATATATATATATATATATATATATATATATATAGATAGATAGCTAGATAGATACAGAGCAGATGAACATTTTAGAGCTAGATATGCACTTTATCAGGTGTACAAAAATAGCTATTTTTTCACTAATACTACAAATCCCTTTTTCCATAGAGACATTATTTACAGGGAGACTATCCACAAACAGCAACCCACCCCCAACATCTCCAGTTTTGCTAATGACTACAGAAGCTACCTCCTCAGTACCATTCAAGAGATAGCCAACAAATCCCCTCCTCTGCCAACAGATTCCGCTACCACCTGTATCAGTAAGGACACAGATATATGTATTTTCACACAATATAGTGCAACTTTGTACTTTAGGCATGCTCCATGTTCTAAAGAATTTAGACAGCAGATATAACAGTCACCTCTAACCTCACCATATCCTTCCTTAGAAAAAGCATATTCTATCATTGCCAAGCCCCTTAGAAAAAGCATATTATACCATGACCCCCCATTAATATTCCAAAACGTGCACGCTGATTGGTCAGCGTGCATGTTGTAAATCGACTTATACTAATGGAAAAGGGTCCGGTCGCCCGGACTTTTTCCATTAGTATAAGTCTTTTTTAAAGCACTGTCTCACTATGTTAAAGGAGTTTAACATAGCGAGACAGGTTTAAAAAATGCAACGGACATCTCCGTTGCTTTTTTTAAAGCTGTCTCGCTATGTTAAACTCCTTTAACATAGTGAGACAGTGTGTAAAAAGCAACGGAGATCTTGCTTTCTCCGTTGCTTTTTTCAAAACTGTCTCGCTATATTAAATGGGTTTAACATAGCGAGACAGCTTTAAAATAAGCAACGGCGATTCTCCGTTGCTTTTTTTAAAGCTATCTTGCTATGTTAAACCCATTTAACATAGTGAAACAGTAAAAAGCAATGGAGATCTTGCTTTCTCCATTGCTTTTGCCCACAGCTCTGATGTACTGCATAGGCATATGCATGCGCAGTACATCAGAACTGCCGCAGAATACCAGACAGCTGCGGAAGGGCAGCAAGGAGGCATTATACAATGCCATTATTTAAGAAAAGTAATTATTTTTTTTTCTTAAATAATGTCATTGTATAATAGCAATAATCCACTTCTGGGTGTGGGTAATGCTGGATTTACCCACGGTTGGCTTTGTTTGGCCACTCGGGCTTCGCCCTCTTGACCAAACCACACCAACCATGGGTAAATCCAACATTACCCACACCCAGGCGTGGGTTATTGCTATATTCTATCATTGCCAAGCCCCTTACCCTGCTATTTCCCTAACACTTTTTAGGCAACATATTAATACCTCTTCCAAAGACTAACTACCTTAAAGAATGCAAGCAGTGCAGACCCATTGCAAATGTATGCCACCAGCAAAAATATTTGAGAAGTTTCTATACAAGCAGATATTTTACCACATAAGCAAATATATCCTTTGTGATGCCCAGTGTGGTTTATGCAGTACTTTCAGCACTATGACAGCTCTTTATACAGCTATAGATACCATATACAAAAAAATGAACAAATCCCTCCTAAAAGGAGATGTATTCATTGATATCACCAGGGCCTTCAAAACTGTTAACCATTCTGCTTCCACAAAAAACTCTGTAAATTTAACTTAATTTCCACAGTACTATTCTGCTTTCAAAGTTACCTACAAAAGAGAACTTTCCAAGATCACTCCAACATTTGAATGGGAGAGAATGTGCAGATACTGAAGCCCTGATATTAGAGTCCTTCACACTTCAGTCCTGGTTCCCCTTTTATTTTCTCTGTTCATAAATTATCTCATCTATGAAATTTCCAACCTAAATTTAGTAATGAATGCTGATTATCTTAATTTCACTTTAACCCTCAACAAAGTATCCAGGATAGTTTCACAAAACTTTGCAAATGGCCACAACAAACAAGACTCCTGACTAATGCATCTAAATGTACTGTCATGTTTTTGTCAATTCCAAAAACAAAATAAAACAAACTTCAAAACATACCATCAATACAAATTAGTAACAAAAATGGAACCCCTGCATTACAGGTTACTTAACAACAGTACCTTGGATTAATATTTGACCCTTCACTTACATTCATATAGCATACAGACAAAGTAATAAATAACGTTCTTTGATAACTAAAATTATGCTGTAGAATATTCCACCTACTTTCACCATCAGCCCACCACTCTCTTGTCAGAAATGAACTCAAATGTAAACTGGATTATAACCTTCCCATAATGACTTCTGTCTCTCTCTGTCTCAGGCAGAAAACTCCAAACATCAGTTGAAAAGATATACAGATTTACCTTGGTGGCCAGCAATCGTACCCATCATTGCATCTTGATGGATCAATTTAAGGGTCAATCAGTACATAACCGGACAACATTACTGTTTGGGATCCAGTTATTCAAACTAATTAAACTAGGAAAATTCCTTCCATTAAAAAATAAATTACATATTAAGCATCAATCATATGACATTGGGGAAACATTCAGTGAATCATTAACTCTCATCAGACCTCATTTTAATAACTATAATTGGGGAAAAAGCATTCACCAAACTGGAATCAGCTATCTGGAGTCAAATCCCAACATATGTCATGACAGAAAACATGCTAGAGCACTTTAAAACCAAATTTAAACAGCACCTCATAAAAGGATCTACCTTTACATGCCTCTTGGATAACTTAGTCATGCAGAATAACTGAAAATAATCATGTGGCATTGAAAAAATTCTCTATTTGTTTAAAATAACATCATGGGCTTTTGTAGAGCACAGAAGTGTCCATATATTTCTGTGTACAGCCAGAATTCATCTACATGTAAATATCTAAATATTGTAGATATAATTATGATTATGTACAATACAGTTATCGTCATCAGCCCGTTTCTTATTTTCTACACAGGGCCAGGATGTTGTCAATTGTTGCCATTTCTCTCAGTTCAATGCCTCCCTCCCTCCTACCTTCTTCGACAGTCATGTCTGACTGTTGCAGGTCTTCCCTCATACAATCTATCCATCTCTTTGCCAGACACCCTGGTTTCCTCTTGCCTTCTTCCTGTTTGTCCCAAATCTTCTTCAGCAGATTGTCTTATGTTTTTCTACACATGTGCCTGAACCACTGTAATCTGTTCTCTTTGACCTTCTCTGCAATTGGAGCTACTTTGGCTTTTGCCTGATGTCCTCATTTCTTTTTCTGAACCACAGTCTACATCCTACCACCCATCTCATGCACTCCATCTCCATCATATCTAGCTCCTTCACCTGCTCTGACTTTACTGCCCAGGTTTCTGCACCATACAGTAGTACTGGTCACACCATTGTTTTGTATACCTTACTTTTCAGTTTTTGTGGCATACTTTTGTCATACACTGCCCCTGCTACTATGAGTCATTTGGCTCCAGCAACTCCGATTCTAGGTTTGACGTCCTCACTCAGACCTCCTTCTCCTCAACAACCCACCCAGATATTTGAAGCTGTTAACCTGTTCTACTATTTTTCTTCTATATAAATTCTCAGCTTTTTTATTATTTCTTCATTTGTTTCCATTACAACTGACTTATCTGGATTCGGTTACATTCTATTGCCTTCAGTTTTGCATTCAATTCCCCTATCCTTTGCTGAAGTTCTTGCTCAGAGTCTGCCTTTAATGCCACAGTGTCTGCATACAGTAACTTTGCTGACCTGTCCCCTCCAACCTTTTTGCTGATGTAGTCCATCACAAGTATGAACAGCAGTGGGTTCATTGCTAAACCCTTATGCACACCCACTCCCATTGGGAACCCCCAGTATGAGACCAAACAATGTTCATACTTGAATTATAGGATACTTGTATATAGAGTGCACTAATTCTGTCACTGTTTTTGGAACTTCAAAACACCACAGGACTGTCCAAATCAGGTTTCTTGGGACCTTGTCATTTGCTTTCTTTAAGTCTAGGAATGTCCACTTGGACGCTTTACTCATCTCAACTTTTCAGGTTGCAATACTTCAGTGATTATGTTCCTTCTTTCTACTCTCTGGTTCTTTTATGGGTCTATACTGGCATGAATCTTTAATTTTCTGTAGATTTTTCCTCTTTTTTCATTTTTAGACAAAACTTTGTATCTTTAGGGATTTCTAAAATTATGCCTTGGTCTTTGCTGGACTCACATATTCTAATGAATTCATGTGGTGGTTGCTCTCCCCTTTTCTAGGTAAGTTGTTTTAATGGTGACATTGTCTTTTTTTTTGTAGCTATTAACTTGGCTATGGCAACCATCTCTTTGGCTGCAACTGCTGTGGTCTGTAATAACTGCAGTGTTGTGGATATATTGGCACATTGATCCAGGTGCACACACAAAGAAAAATTCTCACAATCTGCAAACTTTCTCTCTTATACTCACATTCTCTCTCTCTCTTTCTCTGACTATCAGACCTCTCAACCAATTGGGGACAAATTTCAACAGAATCAGGGACAAGTCAAGAAAAAAAATCAGGGACAATCAGGGACACTTTTAAAATATTAGTGCTATTAACTTGAAACATTGACAGAATCAAAGCATATGAATTAATACACATTTTCTGAAGTAAAAGAAGTTTATAACTCTTAATTATTGTCATTATTCATTAAGTGTAATTCACCATCTTTCCTCCAAAAGTCACTAGTTTTAGAAGGGATTAAGAGGGACAGAGTTAAAATCTGAGTCAAAATCAGGGACATCCCTGAAAATCAGGAACAGTTGAGAGGTATGCTGACTGTCTGTCTTTTTAGGGAACTTATAC
This sequence comes from Protopterus annectens, assembly GCF_019279795.1. Taxonomy (NCBI): domain Eukaryota; kingdom Metazoa; phylum Chordata; order Ceratodontiformes; family Protopteridae; genus Protopterus; species Protopterus annectens. The sequence continues at coordinate 293,462,584 of NC_056751.1, read as the reverse complement.
TCACATTGGTAGTGGTAGAGTTCAGGATTTTGACATTATTTATTTTATTTTATTTTACATTTGTTGACTGGGCTGGTCCTACTGGATATATGTCCATTTTCAGTGGAGGTCCGGGGAGAAAAGCTCCACACTTCAGAGTAGTATTTACAAATCATAGGTACATTGCAAAGTTTTGACTATTATAACAGTTTCTTGCCTTTTGTCATATGAGTAAAATGATTCCTATTATAAGACAGCTAAGGATCTAGATACAAAGATGTGTAAAAATATGTAGACAATACGCACACTATTATATGTTACAGTTATACAGTAAAATGTTTAAAACTATGTAAGCAAAAAGCACACTATTAAACAATAAAGTCACACACACATTATTTGTTAGCATAAGATTAATTATTAAATAGTACACTATTGATCAGTATAGTCACACGCACAATATTGTTAAAAAATGATTACCTAGCTCATGCTGGTATGTAGATAAGTGTCAGGATACAAGTGTGGTAGTTAGTCTGGGTTAGCACAGGGGCATAACCAGTGAGATTTAAGATATGTTTTAAGTTTGGTTTTAAATAGGGGAGCTGAGGACAGGGAGGTTAGGTGATTAGGGAGGGCGTTCCAGGTTTTACCCACTGCGTTAGAGAACAGTGAATCGCCGGCCAGATTGTTGGTTTTATTTATTTGAACTAGTAATTTGTTTGATGAAAGCAGGGACTTTAGGTTATTGTAGGGGGTGATTAGGTTAGTGAGTACTGGAGTATTTGAAGGTTGATACAGTATTTTTGGGACACTATTAGTTGGTTCAGTAGAATTAGATTTGACAGTTATAACCAGCCTAGTTGATTAAGATTGTTGCAGTGATGGGTTCTGTAGGTTGACCCAGTTGCAAATCTTGCAATGTTATTGTAGGAGATGGCAAGCTTGTTCATATTGCTTTTACATAGTTTAGTATAGATAGGGGATGCATATAGAAGGGTTGAGATTAAATGAGTACGGGCGATAGTGGTCCTGGCTAGAGGGGTCAGAAAGGGTTTGATTCTATAGAGGGATCCTAGCTTTTTTACTGTTTTTATAGTGTTGCTAATATGGGGCTCAAAGGTAAGGTTATTATCAATTAATAAATGGTGCCAAAGTATCCCATGCAATTTACCAGTCTGGAAAATGAATGTAGCTGATGTTATCACTCCTTATGAAAATAATGCAATTTACAACATTTAGATGAAAGTAAGTTAGGTTCTTCCGAAATAAAACTAAATCTTCTGGTTTAACTACATACACAGCAAGTACATTTAGCTTGGTTTTACAATAGTGGGAAACAATCTCTTTGGATTCCCTTGCTAGAAAACGTCCATCTTCTTCTTTAAGGTCTCTCTTTCTTTCAGAGCTGCTGTTCTCTCTGACTGAGCTTTCCTCAGCCTCCTTTTTATATTACATCAAACAAATCATTAAAGAAACCTGCTCTTAGTCAGGTATTTGTTTTTTTCTTTAATAAATGGTATACTTAATACAATACATTTAAAGAAAGATTTCTGTGTGTGGAGTGGATTATTTATATTGCTGTTAAGAACTGTGTTTTCATGTTTATTTACACATACAGACATTGTTTACACTATTATTTATACATATGTGGGTCACATATACTCTTATATTTGGAGGAGAACCCCTATGACATAGATTATTTATGGAATTCTGAGGCAGACTACCCAAGGAGGAGATGGCATTATAAGTAATTCTTGTATTTTTTTTTACTGGATTGCCCTATCTGTTTGAACAACAGTAACAGCTTTTTTTTAAAATTGTTTGTTACACAAGCCTTATTACTAATAACCCATGGTCTTTTCTAAAGTGGTATTAGTTCCCTGGGTCCTTCTCTTGGCTACAGTCAGCATGAAAATGAACATGAAAGCTCATTCTGAAGACCAACCTATGACTTTTTTTTCTTTTTTGCAGAAGAAGGGAAGTAGTTAGAGAGGGAGAGAAGTACAAGTCACCATTCATAGGATTTCTCATTTGTGTCTTTTTCATTTCTGAAGCAGAGAGTATGCTGGCTATAATTGCCAAGATTTTTTTCCAGAAAATGTTATACTCTGACCCCATGTGCAAAATGGGAAAAAGGGATTGAGGATGGAAGGATGGATGGATTTAGTAGTATAGTGGCACAGTGGTGCAGCATATAGTGCTGTTGCCTCACAGCAAGAGGTTTCCTGGTTTGATTCTCAGTGGGGGAGCCTTCTCTGTAGAGTCTGTATGTCTTTCGTATGTTTGTGTGAGTTTCCTCCAGGTCCTCTTGTTTCCTCCCACATTCCAAAGACAAGCAGTAGGTGGACTGGATACTCTAAACTAGCCATAGGTGTGAGTGAGCATGTGAGTGTGTGTTGTGGAACAACTATTGCAGCAGTGCTAGCCATCCGGGGGTGCAAACCTTGGCTCTAGACAATTGTCATTGTTGAAGTGATACCTGACCCCATGTGAAAAAATGGGGAAAAGGGGTTGTGGCTGGATGGATTTAGCAGTACATTCATTGTCAGTCTATTAGAGGTTAACTAGCATTTTCTAAAACACTTGATATTTTGCATAGCAATAGCTTGCAACTAGATACCTAACATCTGTGACTAGCTCTTCAACTAACCAGTTCTTAAATATATTTGGATTACATGTGTTGCATGATAATTTGTTATTGCTGGCTGGTAACATTAGTAGCTCTGGATAACTGTCATAGTTGTAGCTTGGGATCATTCAGCTTCAATACTGTCCTTAAATTCTGTTGATTCATCCATGAGAGAGCCAGAAAAAAATAATAACCAACATCTTGATGAATATTATCATATAATTAAGGATAACATATCCCCGTTTTGAGGCCAGGTTTACTCTCAAACTGTTTAAATTTTCTCTAAACTGACATCTTTTGACTTACCATGATTTCCTTTCTTCAGTCCTTATTTTCACTTTATAAACATAGAAAAGATCAGTTACATAATTTATCTGAATAGTTAAAGGGAACTGGTGTTTTATTTATAATAAGCTTTGCCAAGTATATTGTTTAAGAAACTCATTATCTGTCCAGATTAAAGAAGTAATGACTACAATACAAATGCATTTATGTTTACTTTATAGACAAAATGTATATTTGTATATAGATTAGAAGGGCACATTGTTCTCTTGAATTTAACCAAAGAAAGAAAGAGGAACTGCAGTAAACCTCCTCCATATATGTAAACATGATAGATGATCATTCACAAATTATTTATTCTTTGCTTATTATTGCCTAAATTATGTTTTTCTGAAGATGGTCAACAGTTTCTACAAAACAGGTTTTATAATATTTGTGTTTACCATGATTTTATGACATCTAAATAATTTGTTTTCATTGTGATAATTTCTTTATATAGAAATAAAGATCCAGGTCTCAACATATCATCAAACAAATTTTGTGTTAAATTTAAAGAGCAGTTAAAGCCAATACTTAAAAACTCTTGCAATTAATGCCAGTCTCTGTTTAAGCAGACAGTTGTTCTGTGCAACAAAAAGAAATCTTATATTCAAACCAGTTAAGACTCTTTCTGATAAAGATGGTTATCATCCCATTTTGCAGTACATGCCTACTTAGCTAACAATAATTTAAGTAACTAACTTATTTAATTAATGCATTACAGTTTACTTTTTATTCCCTAAAGTAATATTTGCAAGAAATAATTGTTCATGCCTTTTTATACTTCTTTATTTAATACAGATTTACCTTTGATTTCCATTGACCCCTTTAAAGCAACAGATCATATTTTGAAGTCTTGAGACTTTTACTGATGTTATCTAATATATTTAACCTTCAAACACCTTTTTTCACATTATATACATAATTTATCTTTGCAAAAGGTTTTCCACAGTGACATTGCAGCATATAATATCCCAGGATGCCGCCTTAGTAGCATGAAACATGACCTATCAGGACTACTAAAATCACTGTTTAACTATAGCCTCTAGACAGGCTTTGAGCCATGAGAATGGTGGACTGCAGCTGTCACCCTTCTGCACAAGGGCAAGCCATCTACAGATACGGGTAACTACAGACTCATTAATCTGAACAGTGTCATATGCAAGACCATGGAAATAATTATCATAGAAATAATAAACAATGACAGAGGAAACTTTCAGCCACTGGATCCAGTCCAGTTTAATTTCAGTGGCAGTCATGCATACTCATCCTGGTGGACTTCTTTGAGATGGTCAACCAAAGTAATGGACGCAAGAAAAGCAGTGTGCACTGCCTACCTTGATCTGGCCAAAGCTTTTGACTCAATATCCTACTAGTGCATTGTTAACAAGCTCACAAAATTAGGTATAGACCCTAATGTCATGCACTTGATAGCCAGCTGGCACACAGATAGGACACAAGAAGTTACGATAGGGGAGTCTACCTCCACAAAGAGGTGATATGCCTGGCCTACAAAGTATCCTCTCATTCTGCTCTGATGGACCTGTTGCATATCTACAAAAAATTGCATCAGAATTACCCAATCTAGGAACCTGTACCTTGCCTGCAATATAAATAGGACCTGCTGGAGGGGGAGGTGTGTATTTCAGAGAATTCTTCTCTTGAACTGGCTTCCCAGTCACATCAAGCTTATCTTTTCCTTAAGCCAATTTAAGCATAACTTGGACCATGTATGGGGAATCGGAAATTAACACCTGTTCTGACACCTATGTCTAATAGATGGAGGCAGCCTGTAAATGCTTGACCACCCAGGCCCAAGTCTACATATACTCTATAAAACCTGCCTGATTATCTTTTTGAAGCAAAGGTAGGTTTAAAAAGCCCCTCCCCCGGGTTCATTAGCCTAGTAATCTCCAATGAACCTATAAATATATTATTGTCAAAGATCGATAATAATCGCTGTATTGTTTCTGTTCAAATGTACCGTCTAAATTTCAGATATATTTTTGTAGGCAAATAACATCTTTCTTAACATTTCTGGTATAGAAAATGCATTTCTGCCCTTTTAATTTAGCTGATAAATAACGAAGATGAACGGATACAAAACTAATACACAAAAATTAATATCTGAATATCTTCTTTGATGAATTCATTGTTACTTTTCTGGACATACCACAGATATGGCTATCAGTTTTGAGAATCAATTATTTGATACTTACAAAAAATGAAAGCTGTTACTTGGCAATGGTGATTTAAAATACCTCCTTAAGGGCACATTGTTTTCTTAAAGTTAAATTAACTTCTGAATTGATACTTCTTATTCATAACAGTATCTTTTCTTCAGGTTTAAAATGGTACTCTAAAGTTCATATGATCTGGTGAAGATTCTTGGAGAAGGGAGGAGCTGCCTGAATTCCTTAGGAGGTGTTAATTGCAGACCAAGTTTTTGTAGATTCTCAGGCTTCAGACCAGGGATTACACATTTTTTGAGCTTTTTTTCCTTATACTCCTGATGACCATGAAGACTTCCAAAGCCAGTAAATCCCATTCATGTCTCCATCTTGGGTGTTCCCCTGTGACAATTAGAGCTGGCCAGGGAAGACATCATAGAGACAGCCTCAGAGGTGATTTGTGTCCTATGTATTATGCTTACTTCCTGTCTCCTTGGCAAGGGTTAAGATGGTCCACATCACCATGGGGACCGCAACGCCTTCCTCAAGGCAAATACATGGGTCCTGTGCCATCACAATGAGAGCTGCAGCTGAAGTGGATTAGTGGTAGATTGTCCACCCTGTAACCTCCTCCTTCAGTCCTGTCCCCACCACCAAGGGATTGTGACATTGGTCAGCCCCAATTCAGCCTTCCCTCCCAGGAAAGGCACATCTTTCCAGCTTCATCAAACATGCATGCCACTAATTGATCTTGTTTCACCTGCGTCATAGTCAGGGCTCTTCTCTTTACACTATCAGAGCTGGCTAGACCTGCAATTACATATGCATGTACAAGTATGGGTTAAGTGATGCAAATGGTAGTGTATGTCATCCTCACCAGAAGCTCTTAATTTGAATGGGTATACAAGACCATTCCTCAGCTCTTCCATTATTTAGGTTACATATCAATAAAAAGCAGTCTTTGTTATTTGTCCTTCCAATGGTTCAGAGTACAGATATCAAACAGCACTTTTGGTCAAGACTTGGAGTTCATGAAACCTGTTTCTCTTCAAATTAATACTTCTAAGTTTCATAAACTTCTGTAATATGTCCTTTTTTGGTAAACTTTGGATACAAAAAAGGCTTTCTTCCAATGCCTTTTAACACACAGGATGCTTTTCCTGAAACCATTTCTGTTAATAGCATTCTTGCTAAGACGTATATGAATTGTAGAGCCTCTTCTCTGCAATTTATTTTACAAATAATCGATAGATGAGATAGAACATTCAAACACACATCTAAGTGCTGATTTTTTTTTTAGGTAAGAGTGATTGTTCTGCTTTTTTTTTGTTTTAAAGTTGCCTACAAGTAAACCACATGTATCACATAAAAAGCAGTATCAGGATTTGCAGGCAGAAATGAGAGGAATGTGGAAGATACCAAGATAGTTCCAATAGTAGTAGGAGCAATGGCTCTTATAAAAAAGAGTTTGCAATCATATTTAGATATGTTACCAATGCATGTAACTCCTTTCAAACTGCAGAAGGAGTAATTACTGGGCACATTGTAGGTGCTGCGAAAAGCACTACTGGTTGACATCAAGAGTGAAACAATACTAATTTCATGAACTTTAATCGTACTTTGACTTAGGAATGGGGTCCATTCCTGTCACGGTATTAGAAACCCAAAAGATTTGGAGAAATTAAAAAAGGCAGACCCTATAAATGTAGCATGTGTGAAAAGAATTTTAGACACAAAAACAGTCTGGTAAGCCATCAGAGTATCCACACTGGGTCCGAATGGAGAGATGAAAAGTCAGCAAGCAAAGGAGAGTAGTAGTGCTGAAATTAAATTCATCTTCAAGTCATGGTGAGTACCTTCACAAGGTGGTCCCTGTTTTCACAAAATCTCAGCAAGGCGACACTGATATATAGCCTGTATTTATATAGCATATATCATGGACAGAAGTAGGTCAAAAACTAAAAAAGCTAGCTGGGTGCACAAGACCCAGGATAAAAAAGTGCCCAGCCCTGGTAGGCGCACTGGTGCCAGGAATGGAAAAAATGACAGTGTAGAATCCTCAAAATATGGAAACATTCCTACAATGGGGCCAGGCCAGGCCCAGAGGGAGGATGCCCCCCCTGTTATAGAAGGAAGTAGCAGTCCATAAAAATCACAAAAACTGATAGACCAAAGAAGAGCCATAAAGACAAAAGAGTGGACTATTGAGGATAAGAAAGAAATGATATATTGTTACTATTATGCAAAAAGCCCAGAATTCTCAGACACAAGATATGCAGAAAGATTAAGAGATAAATTAGAGGAAAGAAAAATACTTCCACAGGAAAAAAACGGTCAGAAACTTCAAATAAAAATTTGCATTGATTAATACAATAGATTTTTGAAAAACAGTATATATATATATATATATATATATATATATATATATATATATATCTCAAGGAACTTTGATATGTTTGGAAAAAGAAGCATCTGAAGAAGTGCGAAAATGTAAACAACAAAACCTAGATGTTTTTGAAAGTATAAAAAAGAAATATGGACATGGGAAAGAAAGAAAAAGAGATTTGATATGGTGCAATATCTATGCAAATGTGAAAGCCAAATTAATCAATATAGAGTATGTAGCCCCAAAGATATTCAAAGAGAAATATAGGCAAAGGCATCCAGATATGGAAAATTTCACAATAAAAAAGAAAATAGCACAAAGATGCAACATAGAAAAGATTATTAGTAAAGAAGTTAAAAAAAAAAAGAAATTGAAGTTATGGAGTGCCTGTAAAATGAAATATTTGCTGTAGAAGGTCTAACACAACTTACATCACAGCATGATGGAACTAGTTCCCAAAGTAAGGTGAAACAGGAAGATCACGAGACATCTGAAGAAGAAATATGGACATAGGAAAGAAAAAGAGATTTAATATGTTGTAATATTTATGCAAAGGAGAAAGCAAAACTGACTAATATAAAAAGAGCAGCACCAAAGATATTTGAAGAGAAATATAGGCAAAGGAGTCTGGATATGGAAAACTTTACAATACAAAAAAATAAGAAGGCAAAGAGGAAAAGTAGAAAAGAAGATTAGTAATGGAGACGTTAAAGAAACAGAAACTGAGGTTGTGGTGCACCTGTAAAGTGAAGGATTCAGTGTAGAAAATCTAATGCAGAAAACACCACAACAGGACAGAGCAAATGGATATTCAAATAAAGGTGAAACAAGTGGAATAGGAAGCAATTGGTCAGGTACCATATCAAGATAGCTTAGAGTCTTCCATGGGAAACCAGTATAAAAGCTCACTTGAAGCTAGACAGCAAGAGAAGGAACAGGAAACTGTGGAAACTCTGATGCAGTCAGTGTTGAGGAGCGATAGGCCAGTGAGTTCTATATGACAGAACAATGGAGGTCACAGGATGAAATTGAAGAAAAGGTGCCACAGGATGATGCTATAGAACTTTCTACAGAATGCCAGCAGGAAATGGAAAACAAGTGATATGCCCTCAGCTTGGAGGAAAATGAGCTAATAGAAGCATTGCTTGATTTAATAGAAACAGATAGATATATTAAGATCAATGAAAGAAATAGACTGCAGAAGGACAATAAAACCCCAAACGTTAGAAGTCTGATAAAACAAATGAACACAGTAATTAGGAATGTCCATAGAGATCCATGCAATATAACAGAAGTAAACAGGATATATTACTGTGCAGCTAATTTAATAACTGATAAAGTTCTACCACAAGAACAAAGGGTAGTGAGGGAAAGGAAGGGGAGAAATCGAATACCATCATGGAAGTATCGCATAGAGAAAACTATAAAGCAATTAAGACAAGAAGTGTCACTGTTAGAAGATTACAGAAGAGTAAACAGATCAATAAAAATACTAAGAAAGATAGATGTGATAAAAGCAATGCACAGTTTTAAAACAGACAAGGATCTGTCATGCACTATCCCAAATAAATTAAAACTTTCACCATGGGCGGAAAAACTTAGAAGATAAACAGATAAATATAAAGGAAAAGTACAAAATAAGCAATTTATTGATGACCCAATAAAGTTTTATAGAGAATTGGGAAACAAGGTAAAAGGAATTGAAAGACCACCACAAAAAGAAGAAATAGATACAATTTGGAAAAGTATCCATGAAGATCCTGTGGAACATAACAAAGATGCTATATGGATAAAATAAGTAAAAGAAAGAATAAGAAGTTTAAAGGTACAGGATATGAAATGGGATGAAGTAACAGCCAGAGAGATTGAAAGAAAGTTATGGAAAGACTCTAATTGGAAAACCCCACGTTCAGATGCAGTACCTAACTTTTGGTTGAAAGTATTAACATCTTTGCGGGAAGACTTAGCCATGAGTAAGAACTATTTATATGCACAGCCTGAACAGACACTAACCTGGTTAACAACAGGAAAAACAGTCCTCCTACTTAAGAGTGAACCTGCAAGCTACCCTAAAAATTATAGACCAATAACTTGCCTTCTGACGACATATGAGCTATACATGAGAACTGACGCTGAGAGAGTTTATAGTCAATTAGAAGAAAACTAAATTATGGTAGTAGAAAAAATGGCAATAGAAGAAAGTCATATGGAACAAAGGACCATTTGTTGTTAAATAAAGTCATAGTGGAGAACTGTAAAATGGGGAAGAATCTAAGTATGGCATGGATTGACTACAAGAAAGCATTTGATGGTATCCCACATTCATGGAGAAAAGAGTGCTTAAAAGTGTATAAGATACACCCTACACTGATTGACTACATTAAAGTATGAGATGGCAAGAAATGTGGAAAATGCATAAATATAGTTGGAAGTACAGAAACATTTTGGAAGAACCTCTTGTTGATCAGGAACAAATGCAGGAATGGTTATGGAGAGGTGAATTCAAACCAAGAGATGAAAGGTTAATATTGGTGACTCAAGATAGTGGACTATGTACATGTTGGTTTACAAAGTCCATTGAACATTTGGGAGAAACAGACAAATGTAGGTTTTGTAAAACCAAATTGGAAACAGTCGCATACCTAGTTGTTGGTTGTGATACACTAATGGCAAAAGGACTGTATACTGAAAGGCATGATAATGTGGCAAGACTGTTGCACTGGAGATTGTGTAGACATTATGGCACTGAAGTGGCTGAAAACACTGGGAACATGAGCCAAAAAGCATCATAGAAAATTATGAAGTTTATATCACATGGGATCACCCATTACCAACAGTTCAAACTATAGATGCTAGAAAACCAGATTTAGTTGTCCAAGAAAAGAAGACAGAAGTAGCATTGCTCATTGAAATCACCACTCCCAGTGACTACAGTGCCCCACGTACAGAGAGACACAAAGTCATAAACTATCAAGATCTGCAGGCAGAAATGAGAGCAATGTGGAAGAAAGAAACCCAGACAGTTCCAACAGCAGTAGGAGCAACGGGTCTTATAAAAAAAATCTACGGTCATATTTAGATATGTTACAAAGCCATGTAACCCTGTATGAATTGCAGGAGTCATTACTGGGCACATTGCAGGTGCTGTGAAGAGCACTTTTGGCTGACATCAAAAACTGAATCCATGCTAATTTCATGAACATTAATTGTACTTTGACTTAGGAATGGGGTCCATTCCCATCATGGTATCAGAAAACCAAAAGATTTGGAGAAATTAAAAAAAAAGGCAAAAGAAGAAATAGATATATTTTGGAAAAATATCTATGAAGATCCTGTGGAACATAACAAAGATGCTAAATGGATAGAAGAAAGAAAACAAAGAATAAGAAGTTCAAATGTACAGGGTATGAAATGGGATCAAGTAATGGCCATGAGACTGAAATAAAGTTAAGAAAAACCTCCAACTGGAAAACCCCAGGCCTATATGCAGTACCTAACTTCTGGCTAAAAGTATTAACATCTTTGTATGAAGATTCAACCAGGAGTAAGAACTATTTATATGCACACCATGAACAGACACCAGCCTGGTTAACAACAGGAAAAACAATGCTCCTACTTAAGACAGAACCTGCATGTTATCCTAAAAATTATTATACACCAGAACTGATGTTGGCAAAGTTTATAGTCATCTAGAAGAAACTCAGTCATGGCAGTAGAATAAAAGGGTAATAAAAAAAGTCATATGGAACAAAGGATCATTTACTGTTAAAGTCATAATGGAGAATTGTAAAAAGGGGAAGAATCTAGGTATGGCATCGATTGACTACAAAAAAGTATTTGACAGTATCCCGCATGCATGGATAAAAAGAGTGCTTAAAAATGTGTACGATACACCCTACACTGATTGAGTCGACCATGAAACAGTGGCAGACCACTTTGCAATTAAGCTATGATAAAGCACAAATTATTATCCCACGGATAAAAATTCAAAGGGGGATATTCCAGGGTGACTCCATGTCACTACTGCTATTCTGTCTTGCCCTTAACCCATTAAGCTGTTGACTTAACAGCTTAGGCCATGGCTATAATTTGGCTCCAAGAAAGCAACAAAATGTAAAGACTTCTCATCTTCTTTTTGTAGATGATTTTAAAAAGTATATAGTTCATCAGATGAGCTGAAAGCACAACTGCAAATGATTAAAACTTTTTCAGATGATATAAGAATGCCATTTGATCTTGATAAATATGCAAAAGCAACCTTTAAAGCAGGAAAGCTGCAACACCAAGAAAACATCAGTTTGGGACAGGAATGTGATATAAAAGAACTTGAGCAAGAGAGAGTATATAAATATTTGGGAATTGATGAAGGATTAACAATAAACCATGAACAAATGTGAATAAAAACTCAGTAAATATTTTATAAGGCTTAAATTAATACTAAAAACAGAACAACACTGACATCTAATAACAAAGTCCAAGCTATAAACCAATTTGCTCTTCTTGTCTTAACTTACAGCTTTGGAGTGATTGATTGGCCCTAAAACGTGTTGGATGGGTTAGACAGGAAAACAAGAAGGATGCTTCATGCTCATCAAATGATTTATAAACATCAGGACATACCAAGATTATATATTCCACTTTCTAAAGGAGGTGTGGTCCTCCTCAAAATTGATTACACGTACAGATCTGCAATCATGGGACTGCACACATATCTGATGACCTCACAAGACCCAAATGTAGTAAAAGTTCTGAAATATGAGAAGAAAAAGTCTAACATGACTTGCCTGCTTAGTTTAGCAGAAGCACAGGAATGGAAATTAAACAAGAATTAGATATAAAATCAGGCAGCAACAAAATATGCCAAAAAACTAAAGAACGAATATAAGGTGAAGGATCAGATGAGAAAGCAAGACATGTAGAAAATGCATAAATATAGCTGCAAGTATAGGAAACTCTTGGAACAACCTTCTGTTGATCAGGATCAAACACAGGAATGGTTAAGGAAAGGTGAATTTAAAACAAAAGATAAAGGTTAATATTGGCGGCTCAAGATAGTGTGCTCCGTACACATTGGTTTACAAAGTCCATTGAACATGTGGGAGAAGCAGACAAATGTTGGTTTTGTAAAACAGAATTGTAACACACCTCATTGCTGGTTGTGACATACTAATGGCAGAAGGACTGTATAATGAAAGGCATAACAATGTGGCAAGACAGTTGCAATGGGGATTGTGCAAACATTATGGTAATGAAGTGGCTGAAAAACACTGGAAACATGAGCCACAAAGCATCATAGAAAATGATGAAGTCTGCATTACATGGGATCACCCAACCAACAGTTCAAAAGATAGATGCGAGGAAACCACATATAGTGGTCCATAAAAAGAAGACAAAAGTAGCATTGATCATTGAAATCTCTACACCCAGTGACTACAGTGTCTTGCATACAGAGAGACACAAAGTCATAAAATATCAAGATTTGCAGGCAGAAACTAGAGCATTGTGGAAGAAAGATACCCAGGCAGTTCCAGTAGTAGTAGGAGCAACAGGTCTTATAAAAAAGAATCTACAATTATATTGAAACATGTTACCAATACATGCAATTCCATACGAATTGAAAAGAAGTCCTTACTGGGCACATTGCGGGTGCTGCGAAGAGCCATTTTGGTTGATATCAAAGACTGAAACAATACTAATTTCATGAACTTTAATCTTACTTTGACATGGGAATGGGGTCCATTCCCATCATGGTATTAGAAACCCCCCAAAAATTTAGAGAAATTAAAAGACAAAAGCAATTTACTGATGACCCAAAAAAGTTTTATAGAGAACTGGGAAACAAGGTAAAAGGAATCGAAAGACCACCAAAAAAAGAAGAAATAGACAAATTTTGGAGAAGTATCTATGAAGATCCTATGGAAAATAACAAAGATGCTAAATGGATAAAAGAAGTAAAAGAAAGAATAAGTTTAAAGGTACAGGATGCTAAATGGGATGAAATAACAGCCAGAGATATTTAAACAAATGTAAGAAAAGCCTGACATTCGAAAAACTCAGGCCCAGGTGCAGTACCTAACTTCCGGTTAAAAGTATTAACATCTTTGCATGAAGATTTAGCTGTGAGTCAGAACTATTTATATGCACATATATCAATAAAAAGATGCTAAATGGATAGAAGAAGTAAAAGAAAGAATAAGTTTAAAGGTACAGGATGTTAAATGGGATGAAGTAACAGCCAGAGATATTGAAACAAATTTAAGAAAAGCCTGAAATTCGAAAAACTCAGGCCCAGATGCATGTACCTAACTTCCGGTTAAAAATATAAACATCTTTGCATGAAAATTTAGCTGTGAGTCAGAACTATTTATATGCACACCCTGAACAGACACTGACCTGGCTAACAACAGGAAAAACAATGCTTCTACTTAAGAATGAACCTGCAAGATACCCTAAAAATTATAGACCAATAACTTGCCTTCTGACGACATATAAACTATACACTGGAATTGATGCCATTAGAGTCTATAGTCATTTAGAAGAAAACTCAATTATGGCAATAGAACAAAAGGGCAATAAAAGAAAGTTGTATGGCACGAAGGATCATTTAGTGTTAAATAAAGTCAGTGGAGAACTGTAAAAAGTGGAAGAATTTAAGTATGGCATGGATTGACTACAAAAAAAAAAAAACATTTGATAGTATCCCACATTCATGGATAAAAAGAGTGCTTAAACATCTTTAAGATACACCCTACACTGATCAACTACATTACAATGACCATGAAACAGTGGCGGACCACTTTGCAATTAAGACATGATAAAGGACAAATTATTATTCCAGGGATAAAAATTCAAGAATATTCCAGGGTGACTCTGTCACCGCTGCTGTTCTGCCTTGCCCTTAACCCATTAAGCTGTCTACTTAACAGCTTAGGCCATGACTATAATTTGGGTCCTAGAAAACAACAAAGTCTAAAGACTTCTCATCTTCTCTTTGTTGATGATTTGAAACTGTATGGCTCATCCGATGAGGAACTGAAAGTACAACTGCACGTTGTCAAAACTTTTTCAGATATAAGAATGTCTGGTCTTGATAAAATGTGCAAAACAACCTTTAAAGCAGGAAAATTGCAGCATCAAGAAAACATCAGTTTGGGACAAGAATGTGATATAAAAGAACTTGAGCAAGAGGGAGTGTATAAATATTTGGGAACTGATGAAGGATCAACAATAAAACATGAACAAATGTGAATAAAACTTAGTAAGGAGTACTTTAGAAGACTTAAATTAATCCTGAAAACAGTGTTGATATCTAGGAACAAAATCCAAGCTATAAACCAATTTGCTCTTCCTGTCCTAACTTACAGTTTTGGAGTAACTGACTGGCCCCAAAATGTGTTGGATAGATTAGCTAGGAAAACTAGAAGGATGCTTCATGCTCAGCAAATGATTTATAAAAATTAGTGTATACCAAGATTATATATTTCCCATTCCAAAGGAAGGCTGAGCCTCCTTGAAATTGATTACATGTATAGATCTGCAATTGTGGGACTCCACATGTATCTGCTGGCCTCACAAGACCCAAACATAGTGAAAGTTTTGAAACATGAGGAGAATAAATCTAAGATGACTTCCCTGCTTAATCCAGCAAAAGTGCATTAGTGTCAGGCAGGAATGGAAATCAAACCACAACTGGATGAAAACCATGCATAAACTGAATGTGCCAAAAAACAAAAGAAAGAATATAAGGTGAAGGACCAGCTGATAAGGCAAGAAATGTGGAAAATGCATATAGTTGCAAGTATAGAAAACTTCTGGAAGAACCTCATGTTGATCAGGAACAAATGCAGGAATGGTTAAGGCGAGGCAAATTCAAACTAAGAGATGGAAAGATTAATATTGGTGGCCCAAGATAGTGGGCAACATACACTTTGATTTACAAATGCCATTGAGCATTTGGGAGAAACAGACAAATGTTGGTTTTGTAAAACAGAATTGGAAACAGTTGCACACCTCGTTGCTGGTTGTGACATACTAATGGCAGAAGGACTGTATACTTAAAGGCATAATAATGTGGCAAGACTGTTGCAATGGGGGTTGTGCAAACATTATGCTACTGAAGTGGCTGAAAAACACTGGAAACATGAGCCACAAAGCATAATAGAAAATGAAGTCTACATCACATGGGATCATCCATTACCAACAGTTCAAAAGACAGATGCTAGAAAACCAGATATAGTTGTCCAAGAAAAGAAGACAAAAGTAGCATTGATCATTTAAATCACCATACCCAGTGACTACAGTGTCCTGCATAGAGAGAGAGAGAGACAAAGTCATGAAATATCAGGATTTGCGGGCAGAAATGAGAGCAATGTGGAAGAAAGATACCCAGAGTTCCAATAGTAATAGGAGCAGCAGGTCTTATAAAAAACAGTCGACAGCCATATTTAGATATGCTACCTATACATGTAAATCCATACGAATTGCAGAAGGAGTCATTACTGGGCTCATTGTGGGTGTTGCAAAAAGCACTTTTGACTGACATCAAAGAATGAAACAATACTAATTTCATGAACTTTAATCGTACTATCGTACTTTGAATTAGGAATGGGGTCCATTTCCATAATGGTATTAGAAACCCAAAAGATAAAGAAAAGTAAAAAAAAAAGAAATGTTGGATAGATTAGATAGGAAAACAAGAAGGATGCTTCATGATCAAATGATTTATAAAAATCATTGCATACCAGGATTATATATTCCTTGTTCCGAAGGAGGGATGTGCCTCCTTGAAACTGATTTCATGTATAGATCTGCAATCGTATCTAGTTAGCAGTAGTAGTTCACCAAGGCAGACAGGCCTTCTGGAGTGGCCCACACAGTGTCACCAAATAAACATAAACAAGATTAGATACTTTCTACAAGGACCAGTCACAATAAAAGTTTTAAATCTATTTAATAATAATAAATAATAAAAGTACATGAAAATTCTGACTATATATTCATGGTCAACCACAGAGTTCAGATCACAGGAAATATTGAAAAGAACATTGATGGAGAGACTCAGGCAAATAAAGAAAAACAATATCTAAACTAAGTTTCACTATATTCCTGACTGAATCTAAGAGAATTACTGTTCCCTAGTTAAGTTACTTACTACCACAAGGTGAGATTCTCTGAGTGAGGTTCTTTCTAGTCAGGCTTCCCAAACAGAATACTCAGTACTCTGAGATTTCTCTTTATAATATCTAAAATATAATTTCCAAGAGAGCTGTCAGAATTACCTTATCTGGTCACCTGACTCTAAGTTCTTGCAGTATTCCCCTTTGAAGATGAGGCAGAAGGTTAGCACAGGCAGCCACAATACACATCCAAATGTTTATGGCAGTGCCTAGGGCCTCCCCTCTTTTCACTGAGCTAATGGACCAAGGCTCTTCCCCAGACTCAGCATTTCTGATCATATGCAGCACTGTGGGGTGTCTTTTAAGAGTTTAACAGCTCATTTACATTTCCCTTATTTTTCTTAAAGTTAACTTCTGCTGTGCCAGTATCCTCTATTAAAACATATACATTTAATTCAGCTACAATAATACATGTACATTTCTCTTGATTTCAGCAGGGTGCACTGTTGGTACAATTCAACACAAGCAAAGCTCACAACTACATTTTCAGCATAAGAATCTGTACAAAGTCAGTTTAATATACAAATGAAATACAGTTCTAATACATTTGTAACACAAGCATTTTGTATAAATCAGTTGGATGTTCAAAGGACATATCATTCTTTACAAAACTCCAGCTAGGTATGCTGGCAGTTGTCCATATCATCACATTTCTCACCCCTCAAAGACTCAAGCTATTTTTTAAAGTGACCCTTGAGAAACATGGCTTGAGAAAAATAAACCTATCTGAGAATACGTTACCCCATTCCCTGTCTTGAAAGCCCATCTGTATTGTCACTGAGGACCCCACTATGGTGTGTTGTACTGTCATGTCATATGCTTGCAATCCTAAGCTCCACCTTAATAACTTGGCACTTTGCTGGCTGGCTCTATGTAGCCATATTAAGGGATGTTGGTCTGTAACTAGAGTGAATTTCCTTCCGTACAGATAAGGCTGAACTTTCTGTAGTGCCCATATTAATGCTAGACATTCCTTTTCTACAGGTGCATAGCATTCCTCCCTAGGTTGGAGTCTACAGCTGAGATAAACCACTGGATGCTCTTCTCCCTCTGGGAAACCTGGCTAAATACAGCCCACACTCCATGGTTTGAAGCATTCACCTGCACAACAAATTATTTGCTGTAATCTGGACTGGCTAACACTGGGTCCTCCCAAAGCTCCTTTAAGCTTCTGGAATGCCTGCTCACATTCTGGGGTCCACACTACCTTATCTAGCCTGTTTTCCTTGTCAAGTCTGTGAGGGGAGAGGCTGTGGTACAATAATTGGGGACAGACTTTCTGTAGTACCCTGTTATCCCTAAGAATGCCCTCACCTGCTTTTTGGTAACAGGGGCAGACTATGCCTGAATGGCTTCCACTTTGGCAGGTTCTGGCCTGATCTTGCTAATCCCCACTCTATATACCAGGTAGGAGAACTATGCCATACCCACCTGCTCTGTAGTCAACCCTGCCATCTGCAGTCTGCCCAGCACCTCCTTGACATGCCGAAGGTGCTCTTGCCATGAATAGCTGTAGATGGCAATATCATCCAGATAAGCAAGGGCATAATCTCCTGCTCCTGCTAGAATATGATCTACCAGCTTCTGGAAAGTCACTGGGGCATTTTTCATCTAAAAGGGCATCTTTGTGAGCTCATAAAAACTGAAAGGAGTTGCAAAGGCTGACTTCTCTCTAGCGCTGGGCATCAAAGCCACCTGCCAGTAGCCCATGGTAAGATCCATAGTGGTCAGATACTTAGCCCTACCCATTTACTCTAGGGCTTTATCATTCCTAGGCATGGGGTAAGCATCTTTCTCTGTGTGACTATTTAGTTTCCTGTAGTCCACACACAACCTGGTGCTGCCATCCTTCTTTGGTACCAGCACCACTGGGGAGGCCCAGGGACTCCTGGACTCCTGGAATACTCCCAGTTCCAATACCTCCTGTATCTCCTCCCTCAGAATCTGTCTGACTTGCTCAGGCAGCCTGTAAGGGGCCTGCTTTATAGGTCCTGTATCCACATGGTTCTGTACCAGGTGGGTGCACTGTTGTTTCCCAGTGAACATGTCCCCAAACTCCTGTAACACTGCTCAAATTTCTCAAACCTGGGTAGAGGATAACAGTTGGGACATTGCTACCCCTTCCACTGAAGCATCGGTTCGAGCCTCACTGAGGACATCAGTTATCCGATACCCCTCAGACTCCTCCTGCCTTCCACAGCAAATACTCAGCACAAGGGCCTCTCTATCATGGTAAGGCTTCATCATGCTAACATGGTACATTTTGTGCACCTGGCTCCTGCCTAGCAGTTCTATCATGTAGTTAACATCACTGACCTTCCTTGCCACCTTGAAGGGTTCCTCCCAAGCTGTCTGCAGTTTATTGTGTCTGACAGGAATGAGAACCATCACCTGCTGTCCCACAGCATACTCTCTGGCTCGAGCAGTCCTGTCATACTAGACCTTTTTCTGCTGTTGGGCTCCTGCTAGGGTCTCATGGTCCAAGCCCATTAGCTCCATAAGCCTCATCTTGAGGTTCAGGACATATGCCACAACAGACTCCTTGTGGGATTCACACTCCTCCTCCCACTCACCACAAATCAAATCTAAAGACCCCCATCACCCTATGCCCATACAGCAACTCAAAGGGTGAAAAACCTGTGGATTCCTGGGGCACCTCTCTGTAAGCAAGTGAAAGATGTGGCAAATATTTGTCCCACTCCCTCTTAAACTGATCTGCAAATGCCCATAGCATGTTCTTTAGCAAATAGTTTAACCTCTCCACAAGACCATTCGTCTGGGGGTGGTAGGGGGTTATCTTTAGGTGCTTCACCCCACAACACTCCCACAGACAAGCCAGCAGGTCTGACATGAAATTGGCACCTCTGTCATTCAGCAGTTCTCTTGGGAAACCTACCTTGCTGAAAATCTCTAGCAAAGCATTTGCCACCTTCTCTGCCTTGATGGATGACAGAGACACCACCTCAGGGTATCTAGTAGCATAATCTACTACCACTAGGCTGTACTTCTTCCCTGTGGAACTTGGGGTACTCAGAGGCCACACAATACCCATAGCTACCCTCTGAAATGGCTCCTCTGTCTTAGGCAAAGGCATCAAAGGAGCTTTGACCTTATCTCTTGCCTTGCCTTCTTTTTGGCACTGCTCCCAGGTCCTGCAGTACCCTATTATATCCCTGGCAATCCCAGGCAAATAAAAATTCTGCATAATACATCTCTTAGCATGCTTTATGCCCATATGAACTGCAAGGGGAATGTGATGGGCTATGGCTAGAAGTGCCAGATGGTAGGCTCTGGGCACTACCAACTGCTATATTACCTCACCTTCTAGACCTATCTCAGAGGTCCACTCTCTGTACAGTAACCCTTTGTTCCAGTATACAGAATCCCTTTTTCCTTGAGAATCAGGTGTCTTCCTAGCTACCTCCCTCAAGACTTGTTATGTAGGGTCTGAGAGCTGAGCCTGTCTCAACTCTCTCTTTGTAACTCTTCCCAGCTTCCCACTACAGGAAGACTGCTATCCTCTGACAGCTGTGCCTCACTGTCAGCCTGGGTACTACTAATCACCTCTGTCCTTGCAGTCACTTTGTCCAAGGGAACATCAGTACCCAGCAGCAGCTGTGGATCACCTTCGGCCTCACTGCTACAGGGTAGATCTCTCCCTGAAGTAACCACATCACCAGTCCTGGCTTTAGGTGTGGGGTTTGTCTGGGTCTCACCCACACTGCCAGACCCACATGCCTGTCTCCAAGCCTGACTGTGTGTCACTGCATGCACTCAAGATACTACATTATCAAAATCATTCCCTGTGAAGACATCTTCAAGGATATCCTGAAACACACCTACTTGCTTTCTTTATTTTCCACCCTCCCCATCAAGGTGAACCCTGACCAAAGACATTTGGAATGAGATCCCTCCTAAAGCTCTGACTGGAATGCACTGCCCAAGCAAATATTGTTCCTCTTTAACCACTGCAGGCCTCACTATGGTTATATCAGAGGCTGCGTCTCCCTTGGCAGTGGCCTGTTTTCCATCTGCCAAGATTGGATATAAACTCTGCTGGTAGTTTGGTACCACTGTTGTCTCCAGATAACTTACCACTGAATTCTGTTATACCTACTTGCTGGCTCCCCCACCTTGCCTCCATGGACATCTATATGCTAAATGGCCCCACTGGCTACACTTAAAACATTTAACCCTTGATTCTGGTCATGTACCTGAACTAGTGGCTTTCCCTGTTACTGGTGGACTCTGTTGGGGTGGTTTAGACTACCCACCATGGGTTCCCTTATACCCATGTGCAGCACTGGGTATCCCTTTCCTGTACAGTGATGCCCTGCTTGCTAGGTATAGGTCTTCTTTTTCCCCCAACTCATCTGCAGAGTTGCATTCCCTGTCTACCAACCAGATTCTCATGTCCTCAGTCAAAGTGCTCACTCACCCACCTATGAAAATAAGTGCTTAGTTCAGCAATATAATCACATATACTTTCATCTGACTCATGTCTATGTTCACAAAACCTTTTTCTGTAAGCTTCAGTTGTTAACTTAAAACATTATAATAAACAGTGCTTCACTTTTTCATATTCTAAACAATCAGTATCCAACAATTTAGAGACAACAGTTACAGCTTTACCATGTAGTAAGGGGTTGAGGAACTGTACCCAGAGCCCTCGGTCAACATTGTACTGTTTGCATACTCTTTCAAACATATGAATAAAACTATCAAAATTATCACCTTCTTGTTACTGAGGAAGAAGTTTACTGACCTTTATTGCTTCTGGGGTATGATTGCTCCCTTCCCCATTAACGCCATGACCCTGGCGAAGAGTCAGCATTTCCTTTTCATCTTACCTCTGCCTCTCATTTTCTTCAGCTTCCAGACATATCAGTCTCTCTTTTTCTTCAGCCTCCAAATGCTGCATTTGCTCTGCTGATTCTAATTCTAATGGTTTGGCCTGCAGTTCAAGTGTCTTTAACTCCAGGCGGGTTTTTAAATCCTCTGAGGAAAAGTTGAACTCTCCTGTTTCTGTGAGCTGCAAGTCCCCATCAACAGACTAGTTATCCTGAAGAAACACAATAATCTGTATTCCAGAAGCACACAAAACAAAGCTGACAAAATCCAACTGGCCCAAGGAAGAAACAAAGTTATTTAGCATACAAACAATTTATTAAACACTTTCGAAACACCTTCAGAAAACAAAACTGAATACAAAATTGTAAAAGCGTCATCAGTTTCAATACAAATCTTAACCAATAACAACTCAGTATTATTATAACACCTTCAATTATCTCTTAAAAAAACAATGATAACTTTAAAACTAAAATGAAACTATCTATTTAAATACAATCTGTTATCTTTTAAAAAACACTTAATATTAATCACATCATTAAGACAAGGTTTTTTTATCTGCATTTAACCTAATTTGCCACATGGCATTTTGCTCAAGTAAAGTCTTAAAACTTCCACCCTTCATATCTTTAAACCCTTGCTCTATTTATTTTATTTATTTATCTTACATTTGTTTACCGGGAAGGTCCGACTGGATATATGTCCATTTTCAGCAGAGGCCCGGGGTGAGAAAAGCTCCAAGTTTGCAGAGTACAATTACATTAGGAACAATAGAAACATTTAGAAATAGGTATACTATGCAGTCTTCAGTAGGATTACAAACATAGATAAAACATTGTTGTCATAATCAGAAAAAGCAGCTTAAGTATCAGACATTAATACACGCAGTTAAGGGCTTAGTCCCTTTAAGAGCTCAGACGCTTTTTGGAGTCTATGATTGACTTCATTAGGCAGAGTTTCCAAGATCAGCAGGTGGTAGTTAGTCAGGGTTTAAGCAGGGACATTGCCAGTGCAATTGGAAGTGCAGTTTGAGGCTTTTTATTGAACTGGGTTAAGGACGGTTGGTGAGTAAGTTCGGCAGGTAGCAAATTCCAAGTTGTGCCTACTGATTTGGCGAATAGAGAATCCCCAGCCACATTTATGCTCTTAGTTGTTTGCACCAGCAGTTTATCAGCAGAGCGCAGTGACCTCAGGTTGCTGTATGGTTTAATGATCTTGTTTAGTGCTAGTGTTTTTTCGGGTTGGTATAGAATTTTATGGGCTATTATAAGTTGGTTGTATCGGAGAAGACTGGGCCATTCAAGCCATTCTAGTTGAGTTAGGTTGATATAATAATGGGTCTGAGAGGTCGTACCTGTAGCAAATCTAGCAATATGGTTGTAACAGCTAGCACGCTTGGTAAGGGTGGCTTTATTCAAGTTAGTGAAAAGGGGGGAGACATAGAGGAGGGTAGATAGTAAGTGAGATCGAGAGATAGTAGTTATTGCAAATGGAGTGAGGAAAGGTTTGATCCTGTAGAGGGAGCCCATTTTTTTGTTGACAGATTTGATGGTTTGATTGACATGGGAATCATATTTTAGGGTATTGTCGACTGTGACGCCTAGGAGTTTTGTGTGAGTATCTGGGGATATAATTGTGCCATTGTTGGAACTTAAAGTAAAAAATGGTGAGGAGGATTTACAAGTGGGGGAAAAGATTAGCAGCTTAGTTTTGTTGGGGTTTAACAGAAGCTGACAGTTTGCGAACCATTTTTCTACATCATTGAAAGTATTCTGGGTTAGGGTCATAAGCTCAGTTGAGGAAGAGGCAGTGCAGATTAAAGTAGAGTCATCCACGTATTGGATGCATGTGGCCTTGGGAGTGATGGTGGGTAGGTCATTGATAAAGACTGACAAGAGTAGTGGTCCTAGTATGGACCCTTGGGGGACTCCTAGATTAATGGGTAGATAAGTGGTTGAGGAGGAATTCTGAAAGGAGCTGGTGGGGGCTAGTTGGCTATCTAGTGATTGGATGGTTTTGGTAAAGAAATTGTTAATGATGTTTGCAGTTTCCTCTGGAGTTTTTAGGTTGCAAGCTGATGGGGTGGGAGTGGTGGTTTGGCCGGGGTGGTGCAGTTTGTGTATTTCTGCCCAAAATTTTGAGG
Organism: Protopterus annectens; assembly: GCF_019279795.1. Classification (NCBI taxonomy): domain Eukaryota; kingdom Metazoa; phylum Chordata; order Ceratodontiformes; family Protopteridae; genus Protopterus; species Protopterus annectens. The sequence goes on along the minus strand of NC_056751.1, from coordinate 293,438,934 downwards.
TTTGTTTTGATGTTTTTGATGAAGGTGCTGATAGAAGTTTTTTTTGTCTAACAATGTGGCTTTCTTAGTATCATTCCTTAGTTGTCGGAACTTAATATGGTCGAGTGGGTCTTTTGAGGTGTGCCATTTGTCCCATGCTTTGTTTCTTGCTATGATTTTAGTTTTGGTTACTTTAGAGAGCCAGGGGGCAGTCTTAGTTTTGGCCCTGAGGGTGCAGATAGGAGCATGGGAATCTAGAATTGTGAAGAATTTAAAATTAAAATTAAAATAGGCTACAACATCATTCAGTGGAAGATCTTTTAGGATGGCCCAATTGCATGCTTTGAGTTCATTCTGAAAGTCAGTGGAGTTAAAGTAATTATTGTTTCTGATAGATTTATAGAGAAATTGGTGTTGGTTATCTACTTTATGCTTAATGACTTAAGTGAGTAGGTGGTCACTTATATCATCAGGGAAGGTACCCATGTTGTACAGGTCTGGGTGATTGTTGATAAGAATCCAGTCCAGGATACTACCTTTGTAACTGGATTTATTTATTCTGGTGGGTGAGGATATGAGATGGGTATAGCCGTGAAGGTTTACGTGGGTGGTGGGAGATTCAGCGGAACAATTGTTCCAGTTAGTATTAATGTCTCTTTATGGGGGTATGTGTTGGAAAGCCATTGGAGGAAGTCTTCTAGGGTATTTGCATTGTTGCCTGGGGGATGTAAATGCAGGCAATGAATATAGATTTAATTTTGTTAAGCTGTAGTTTGCTAATGAGACCTTCTCCATTATTGAACAAGGGGGGTTGTTGTGGGGCTAGTGTGATGTCTAGTGTGTTTTTAAACAGGACTGCTACTCCTCCGCCTTTCCTAGTGTTATGGTCTAGTCTGAGTATGTTGTACCCTGGTGGGATAACCTCATTGTCTTTAGTTCCTGGTTTTAGCCAGGTTTCTGTAAGACATAGCACATCAGGTGAATAGGCTGCTAAGAGGGCATGAAGATTATGGACCTTGTTGTTAATACTCCTGATGTTCATGTGACAAGTCAGGAAAGAGTTAGGGGACCTTGTATTTGGCCAAATGTTAAAAGTGGTAGTGGGCTGGGAGCTTTTGGGAAGGGTGGGTCCAGGGTAAGGGTGGGTGTCTCCATCCCTTATCAGATTATGTTGTACAGTAATTATTAGTTTCAGGGCCTTACAAATTATTGTATGATAATATCTAGTTTTGGGAGAGATGGCCCATGTTCTAGTTAGTTGGTGGTTGTTAAAAGTGGAAAAGACAGGTTTGTAGTCAGCTAAGAGTTGATCTGATTTATTCAAGGTAGCAGCAGTGTTGGTTTGGGATAAGGGGTGGTGAAAGCCAAGATAGGGCTGATTTTCATAGATGGTGAGGAGGTATGGCCCATGCAATATTGCCAAGAGGAACATAATTGGTCTCATTTTGATAGTTAATGTAGCACTAGGCTAAGAAATGTGGGTTGGGAATCCAGAGGATTGGTGGCAGGAAGGGGTGGTGTATGGGAGTGTGGGTTATCTGTGATAGGTTGTGGATGGGGGAGTGGTTTATTGGGCTTAAATTTAGCACTAGCGGGGGCGGGTGGAATTTGGGGGTAGGGTGGGGTGCGGAGCAAGCCCGAGTGAAGCGGGGCTAGTCCAGACCACAGGATTCCCAAGGTCTGTGAGTATGCAGGCTTGAAAGAATAGGATTTTACAATACTTTAACTCACTTCTGTTTCAAATGAGCTATGTTTCACTCAATTCTGTTTCAAATAAGCTAACAGTTAGCCAGACATATTACTAAATTCTCTAAAATGGAAAAAAGGAATTTTTTGTGTGTGCCACATGTCTGTGTATGTCTAAATAAGGCATTTTTATTGTCCTTCTCCTTAATGCTATAAAGGTGCTCCCTAATTCTAACACTTAATTCTCTAGTGGTCATCCCTACATAAAATGATGTACATCCACTGCAAACCCCTACGTACACTGCTTCTTGGGACTTGCAATTAAAATGCCCCTGCACCTTAATGGTGTGAAACATGTGGCCCAAATCAATGAATGGGCCCTCTAAAATAAACCTACCCACATTACATGTTCCACACTTATACATCCCCTCAGGTTTATTTGCACTAACCATAGTGTTCTTACATTTTGTATCATCTTTACTGATCAAAAGTTTCAAATTACATCTATTTTTAAAACCAAATGAGGTTGTAATCCCACTCTCTTAAACACATCCTAGTTGCTCTCTAATATTTGCCAGTTATCTTGTATAATATGGCGAATAGATCCACTATCCATGGTCATATCCAAACAATAATGCATTTTATGATGTTGTGTATTTTCAGATGCAGAATTAATGTAAGGTGTGTGTATAATGGGAGGGTAATGGTTATATCTTTTGCTCAAAATCGATTGACTGATGTCCCTTAAACATTTTTCTTCATTTCCTCTCTCCTTAAATAATTGAGTAATAAATTCCTGTAAAACATCAGTGTCTTACAACTAGCTCTTATAAACTGTCCCTTAGGTATATTATTTTTCATATACCTAGGATATTGACTATTGAAATGAAGATAGCTACTTGTAAATGTATTTTTTCTATAAATGTTGCTGAAAATTTTGTTAGGATTTTGTTCTCATTTTAAACTTACATCAAGAAAGTTTACTTCTGTACCAGCATCTCCTTTCACAAACTTCAACAAATGGACTTTTGGTTTAATTCACTCAGTAACTCATCCACTTTCTTTACATCTCCCTTCACGATAAAGAAAAAATTGTCAATAAATCTCTTATAATAAACGACTTGATATTTCTCTTTAATAGGTTCTAAAATCAAATGTTTCCACTATTCCATAACTACATTAACAAAAGATGGTGCAGCAGGTGAACCCATTGCCACCCCTCTTCCCTGTTTATAGAATTTCTTGTTAAAAATAAAATAATTGTTTTCTAACAGAATTTCTATCGTTTCACTACAAAAATTACATTCATTGTTAGATAAACTTGTAAACTGAACCAAAAATTCCCTAATAAATTCAACAACAATTTCATTAGGGATACAGGTGAACAAAGACACAACATCAAAGGAAAACATAACATGCTCACTATTGTTTAGGTTATATGAACTAGAGAATTCTCTTTTGTTGTTCAGGAAATCCCATGAGTCCCTTAGATAGGAGTTCATTTTCCTTACTAGGGGATTCAAAATCAAATCAACTACAAGCAAAATGCCTTCAGTAATATAATTTGGAGAAGATACTATTGGCCTAAATGGTGGATTCACAGGAATGCCAAACATAGTCCCCACTCTAGGATTTTCTGTATTACAAAAATCATAAGCAGCCTGGTCCAAATTGCCATTCATAAGATTTTTGAATAAAAAAGAATAAACATTGTAATAACATTTTAATATTTCCAACATATCAACATTCTTATATTCATCTTGATTGCTTTACAGTAGTTCCATTTTAGCAATGTAACAGTTTTGATTCATGACAACCAATATACCTCTCTTGTCACTTTTCATAATATGTATATTCTTAATTTCTATAAGTTCATTCAATGCTTTTTGTTCTTCTTTGTTTAAATTGTTAAAATAATTTCTCTTCATTTTTTTATTTAACAAAGCTTGTATTTGATTTTCACATAAATTTTCAAATACCTCGATTGTATGAACTAGACTGGGATTGTAACTAGAAGGTTTTACCAAAGCTGTTGTAGGTAACTTGGCATCTTTAAGTACATAATTAAGATTTAACAATCTAGTAAATTTCTTAATTTCTTAAGTTCTAAAGGGCAAAGGACCAGAGCAACCAGGAGGAAGGACAGGAACATGTCAGACTCGTTAACGGACAATTAACAAGGTACTGGACAAAAAAAAGATACTGTAGTAAATTTATCTGACTTTGCTTTGCAACCAGAACATAAAAGGGTATTGGAATTAGGTTTGAATTTTGTCCCTTCAAAGCGTGCAGATGTAACTAACACCCTTTTAGAAGTTAAGAAATTTACTAAATTGTTAAATCTTAATTATGTACTTAAAGATGTCAAGTTACCTACAACAACTCTGGTAAAAGCTTTGTCTAGTTCATACAATCAAGGTATTTGAAAATTTATGTGAAACCCATTTTCACTATGGTTAGTACAAATAAACCTGAGGGGATATATAAGTGTGGAACATGTAATGTGTGTAGGTTTATTTTAGAGGGCCCATTCATTGATCTGGGCCACATATCTCACCATTAAGGTCTGGGGACATTATAATTGTAAGCGTAGGGATGACCACTAGAGAATTAAGTGTTAGAATTAGGGAGCATCTTTATAGCATTAAGAAGAATGACAATAAAAATGCCTTATTTAGACATACACAGACATGCGGCGCAGACAAAAAATTCCTTTTTTCCATTTTAGAGCAAGAGTTTAAAGAGTTTAAAGAGTTGAGGGGTGGAAGTTTTAAGAGTTTACTTGAGCAAAAAGAGGCCATGTGGCAAATTAGTTTAGATGCAGATAAAAAACCTTGTCTTAATGATGTGATTAATATTAAGTGTTTTTTAAATGACCACAGAGTGTATTTAAATAGATAGTTTCATTTTAGTTTTAAACTTGTCATTTTTTTAAGAGATAATTGAAGGTGTTATAATGCTGAGTTCTTATTGGTTAACATTTGTATTTAAACTGATGATGCTTTTACAATTTTATATTCAGTTTTGTTTTCTGAAGAAGGTTTTTCAAAAGCGTTTAATAAATTGTCTGTAGGCTAAATAAGTTTGTTTCTTCCTTGGGCCAGTTGGATTTTGTCAGACTGGTTATCCTCCTGGTTGCTAATGTGTGCTGTAGCTGTGATTAATGCTGCAATCATTTCCCCTTCAGTCAGGTTGGTATGCCCTACTCCTTTGGCTGGGTACATCTCAGCCAATTGTTTCCTTGTCAGCTTGCAATAATCCTCTGCTGACATCATTGCCTGCTTTGCCTGACTAACTAAGCTAACAAAAAGTAAACAAAACTATTGTGATATGAAACTCTGAATGTCTGCCATGTGGGTACTTGAGAGTACAAACACCTTCTTTAGTGAGAATTGCTTACAAGCTGGAGAAATTCAATATCCACACCACTGCTCAACAATATGTGATGCCCACCACTGCTACCAGTATGTGATGGCCACCAATATGTGTTGTCACTATGCTGGGCCAGTAATCAAGAAGCCTGAATCCTCACCATTGACACTGGAGATGGACGTGCATTTAGAATACAAATGGATGCACTCAGTATTTCTAGATGCAGACCTCTCTGCATCAAGTACAGTTTCCCTTAAGAGCACACAGGGAACACACTCAGCCCAGTGTCTGGATGTCTTATATCCGTCTCCCTCCAGGTCCCCAATAAGACTCCTAACTGATACGTCTATAGGGTTAGATCCTCAGCTGAGTGTCCAAGCCAAGTCCTTCAGCACTCTCTCTGTAAACCCAGTGCTTTGTGTCCCTGCCCCAAGTAACTGACACACACACTTGTTAAGATTTAATTTTCAAACACACACACAGGCGCACATACACATACACATACACCTGGAAAAGACTGGCACAGATTACCTGGTATACCAACTTTGCTGAGACTATAAGGGCAGACAAGGGGACCTTCTGAAAATATAAGTTTACAGGATTAACTGTAAGTTTTGGGTTAATGGTTCTGAATCTTTTATTCAGGACTGTATTAATGTTTCCACAACTGAAGCAACTGAGTTTCTAAGGTACTCATATCATGGTTCTATATCTGTATTTAAAATAGTCAAGCAGGTTCACAAGGTATAGTCATGTTTCAAGTATTAAAATACCAAGCAGTATATTTAAATTAGTTGTTTTTAATTAATAGATTAGGTTTCTAATAACAGTACATTGTTTTGACATTTTCTAAAAAGGTAATTTGTTCCAAGTTAAGTAAAAATCTGTATTTAAGAAAGTTGTAAATGTGTTTTTAAGTTAAAAAATTTTGTGTTATTCTTTTTTAACAAAAACTTTTGTAAAAATTACCCGAAAGTATATAATTACATTTCACACTCAAGTTATAATTTTCATTTTGTTATATTTTTAAGTTATAAAGTTTATTTAGTTTTTCTATAGTTTTTACTGTTTTAGACTGCATAGTTTTTTTGCAAAAAAAATGTTTTGAAAAAAAAAGATTAAATATTAAGTATTAATGTTTTTTAAAATTTTTGTATTAATCAATTTTATGTTAATCACTGAATAATTTTGATTTTGGTATAAATTCTGAATATAAATACAACCTATACAGCAAATGAAGCAGGGTTTGAAAAGCCTGTTTGGAACAGGCTAAAGCGCTTTGTGGTTACTTGGAGTGGTTACTTGAAACTTTTTGTAACTTCTTGTGCAGTCTTTTATCTGGTGTGCTCGGTTTGTCTGGTGTTCGGAGGTTTGAGGCACCCTGTTGATTACCTACCTTTGATAGTTGTGTCTTTAGTTTTGGGGTTATCTGCCTCAGTGTGGTACTGGTTTGTGGAAAATTCTCTTGTTTTCGCTGGTTGCCTTGTATTGAGATGCGTGGTTTTATCTCGGTTTAACTGCTTACCGGTTTCTCTTCTGGGGAGAGGCTTGATATCTCCATAAATTGAGAGTACTCGTCCTCTTCTCTCTTGACCGGTTAAATAACAGTAAGGTGAATTCCATGAATCAGGTCTAAATAACAGTATAACCGAATTCCTTGATACTAATGAATTCCGAAGACAAGGAAGACAACAAAGGGAAGAAAGCAGCGAAGACCAGGCAGCGAAACACAACCTTCGAACAGGAGCCAATCATAGGTGAATCATCAGACAGGGACCTTCATGCTGATCAAATTATGAAAAATCAGGAACTTTTAGTATGGACAGCCACCAAAAGACAGAACTTTTAGTATGGACAACAATTTCAGCTTTAAAGATTGGACAGAAATCTACCATGTTTCAAAACAGGTACTTTTAATCTGCATTTGGAGAAAATTAACAATGACTTTGAGACATTTTAAAGATTTCTTAACATATTTTAAAATTCTGCTAAGTAAATATAAGCCAGGAATTAATTAAGTGCAGGAATGCCCGTCAGGTCGCTTACCTTTGCATTTGCATAACAATACTAACAGGTCAAATTTTGGAAACTCAACTTTGAAATCTAAATTAATTAACTACATGAAAAGATTTGAGAATGTTGGTTTTTGTTGAATGAACTAAATGTACTATTTTGTTGAATGAACTAAATTTGATGAATGAAAAAAAATATAATGAAAATATAATTTCGCGTCAGAAAAGAGAATGAAACAAAAGTTTTAGACAAGAAGGCAAGAAAGCAAGAAAGATTTTATGGAGGGAGATGAAAGGAAGAAATAAGATGGGAGGGAATACATAAAGGGGACACATAATGAAAGGGGCTCATAAACAAAACACCACAGAAGACTGGGGCTGTGTAACTATGATGAATTGCCCAATGATAGTGACTTGCTTGTGATTGCAGAGAGGAGAGTATGCAGCAAAAAAGTCAACTCAGTATGCTTTTCAACTTCCCTTCCGTGAACGGAAGAGGTGAAGAATGAATGGGGTATAGAAGAGAATATATGGGGACAGGTTAACAAAACAACAATTCTGTTAACAAAGATGACATAAGGTCTCTAGAGCTGTAAGTGTTCACAGCTTGTGCAGTGTTCACACATTTGACAGTTTTCAGTATATATATTTACACAGACATAAATATTACCAAAGACTTTTTGAATTATTTTACTAAGGATTACAATTTGTACCCAAACAATTAGCTTTTCTCCTAAGCTTTTAATTGAGCTTTAAATGTTTTGTAAGAAATTTAAATTTAACTGCTATTTTCAAAAAATCAGGCCCACTTGAAAACTCTGGGTGGTAGAACTTAGCTTCCCCCCCCTGTCCACCCTAAACTAAAATGTTTTGAGAAATTATAGAAAATTTTTTTAGGGATTTAGCCAGAAAAACAAAATATGGCTCTACTAATTTCCCCTGAATATTTGCAGAAGGAGACTATAAGGTAGTTATCACTGCCACCAGTCAGTTACTATAAAGCTCTTAAAATGGTATCAACTTATACTGTGCAATATTAATAGTAATACAAATAGTAGTAGTTTACCAAGACAGCTAGGCCTTCTGGAGTGGCTCAAGCAGTGTCACCAAATAAATATAAACCCTTTCCAAGATTAATACTTTCTACAAGGACCAGCCACAATAAAAGTTTTAAATATATTTAATAATAAATAATAAAAGTACAGTAAATACTGAATACATATTCACAGTAAACCACAGAGTTCAGATCACAGGAAATATTGAAAAAAACATTGATGGACAGACTCAGGCAAATGAAGAAAAACAATTTCTAAACTAAGCTTCACTATATTCTTGACTGAATTTAAGAGAATTACTTACTACCTCAAGGCAAGATTCTGTGGGTGAGGGTCTTTCTAGTCAGGCTTTCCAAACAGAATACTCAGTACTCTGAGATTTATCTTTGTAATATCTAAAATATAATTTCCAAGAGGGCTGGCAGAATGACCTCATCTGGTCACCTGACTCTAGGTTTTCACAGTATTCCCCTTTGAAGCTAAGACAGGAAGTTAGCACAGATGGCCACAATACACATCCAAATGTTTATGGCAATGCCGAGGTCTCCTCTTTTTTCATTGAGCTAATGGAACAAAGATTCTTCCCTAGAGCCAGTATCTCCTGTCCTATTCAGCACTGCGGGCATCTTTTAACGGTTTAACAGCCCATTTACATTTCCCTTATTTTTCTTAAAGTTAACCTCTGCTTTGCCAGTATCCTTTACTAAAACATATACATTTAATTCAACTACAATAATACTTGTACATTTATCTTCATTTCAGCAGGGTGCACTGTTGATATATTTCAACACAAGCAAAGCTCACAAATACATTTTCGGCACAAGCATCTGTACAAGATCAAGACATTTGTAACAAAAGTATCTTGTATAAATCAGTTGGATATTCAAAGGACATATCATTCTTTACAAAACTCCAGCTGGATATGCTGGCACTTGCCCATATAATCACACGTAGTGTTCATAGTATAAATGTATTGTTTTTAGTTTTTGTGTTATTTTGCAGGAAAAAAAAGTGGTGATAAATTTGTTCTGGTGCTGGTAAACTAGCATTGAACAAAACACCATGCTCTAGCTCCATTTTTGTCATACCCCATCCTCACGATGTGTGCTGCCATATGTACTGCACGCCCAATGAACAAGTTCTATGTTTAATGAGAACTCATACGTCACAAAATGAATTTCCTAATCCTAGAGTCCAAGCCACTTCATTTAGCACTCAAGCAGACCCCCCCCACCCCACATATTGGTTTATAATTTTTTCAGTATTTTTTGTTTGTATTACTGTTTCCCATTCATTCTGATGGGCTGCAGTAACTGTGCAAGTTAAGTTGTCTGTTGAATAAGACTTTACTTACTTTAACATATCCTTTTTCAATGGGTTTATGTTTTCGGGGTTCTTTTTAATATACTTGTGAAATACATTTTATATTTTTAAACTTTCATGTAATCTTATGGTATTATTTTAACAATTTAATGAATGTTGTATTCAGATATGTCAGTGTTATGGTTAATTGTGTTTCTAGTTAATCTTATTTTGTGTAGATTGTTAAATTTGGATCTGCTGTACTGGAAGTGATGTTTTCTAGATGGCTTGGGAAAGTTGTAATTTTCTTTCATTTTTTATTGTTCTAACTGTATTATTCTAATTTTAATAAGTTTCACTGCCTGCAGTTTGATTTGTGTTGATATAATTGTTTTTACAGGGTTTATATGCATATTATGTGTATGCATTTTTTTGTGTTGATGTATGTGAGCTAATTTACAAATATTGATTATGCAAGATGTTGCACATAGAGTATTTGTTAACAATAATAAAGTGTCACATAATGCACCAACAAGCTAGAAAGGTTTGAAGGTGCATTGTGGAATCATTGCTGGTATATGCAGCCCCCTCTCCACACATCTAGAAATGTATGTAAATAGCAGGAGAAGCATACAAACACAAATGTTATAAGAATGGACCTTACTAAGATATTGTGTATTCCAGTTGCAAATTTGTACAAAAAGATAGTCATTTAATTCAGCTTTTTAAAAAAGAGTTTGCTTTTATATGCAAATTGTAATACTTGTTATATATTTAGCCACATTATATGATCATTATCTCTAAATGATTGTCTCTGATGAACTGACATTCCAACCCCATCTGAAAAAATGCAAAAAAAGGGTTGTGGATGGATGGATGTGCAGTTTGCTCAGATATTTGTGATGGAGAAACAATTATGAGAGTTCAAAAACAGAATTTTGGAAAATGTGTGAGGAATAACTAAAAATGTTAATACATTAATTGCTAACACCTCTGAAAAAGAAAGCAGAAACAAGCACAACATCCTTACCAGACAGGCTGACTGGGTTCTGCCTTATGATTTGGAATAAGAAGTCTAAAGAGCTGTCACACTTCCTGCATGGTCTTAAATGCACCTTTTAATTCTATATATATATATATATATATATATATATATATATATATATATATATATATATATATATATATGTGTATATATATATATATATATATATATATATATATATATATAGTGTTTTGATAAATACTTGTAATTTAACGTTTACTGTGGTTTGGTTGGTGTAGTGCACTTTTATCATTTGAATATGCCATGCAGAGTTTTTGATCTGATCCCTGTCCCTACAGATTCTGTTCCCATGCCCTCCTCGCTATTCTTAGGGAATTTTGTTATCCTATGTATGTAATACACTTCGGACTGCATCAGCGCATGTCTTATTGATCATTTTTATCATAACCTTTTCAGTATCCCTTGTCAGGATAAATATAGATTAACAAATGTGCTGAAGTAACTACCACAGATCTCAACAACCTACATATACTACAAGATATTTTTGTCTTCTGCACACTTATATATATCAGCAACAGTACATATGCACCTTTTAAGCATCATAAGTTCATAGCTGTGTACTAGGCTAATGGCCCTGGAACCTATATAAGCCTAGCCCAAGAAGATTCCCTGGCATCATGCTACCCAAAGTTAGCTACCAGTGTCCCTGTCAAGCAAGGCCACTGAAGTGATCCCCGGTGTGACCTTCCTATTGCCCACCCACTCATCAAGATTTCTCTTAAAGAGGGCCAGTGAAGTGCTCTGCTTGACATGATTGGGAAGTTTGTTGCAGAGTATGAGAAGTCTCTGGGTTAGGAACCTGTCCCTCCAGCATGTTCTGTTTATTGTGGTAATGAGGTTAAGATCCCTGGAGCATGTGGCATGGAGGGATTGGGATTTCTTTAGGTGTAGCATATCAAGCAGCTCTGGGTCAGACATGGCTTTGCAAGTCAAGCAGAGATCGCCTCTAACTAGGTGATAAGAGACAGAGTATAGCTGGAGTTTTTTGAGTCTGTCCGTATAGGGCATGTGTCTAAGGCATAAGATCCTCTTAGTGAGGTATTTTTGTGGCCTTTTCAGTTGTAGGTGTTTAGTGCGGTACATACCAAATGGGGCATTGTATTCTATAATAGGTCTAATAAGGGACAAGTAGAGAGGGATTATGACCTCTTTCTTCCTGGATGAGAAACCTTTTGTAATGAGATGTGCCACACAGAAGGACTTTCTGACTCAGTGGCAATGTGGTTATCAAAGGAGAGGTTGCTGTCAACCTGTGTCCCCAGGCCTCTTAACACACCATTGGTGTTTAGTGGACTATCACCTATGTGGTAGTTCATGGGCACCAAATGTTTCCCAAAGGGAATGACAGTGCACCTTTTGGCATTGAGCTTAAGGCCATGGTTCTGGCACCAGTCACTGATGTCAGTGAGGACTTTTTGTACAATGTCTACATCAGTTGGAGAATCAATAATGGCTCCCAGTTTGCAATCATCTGTGAACTTGGTCAGCCAGAGTCCCTTTGTATTGGCTTGAACTTCAGAGAAGTAGATGCCAAACGGGAGAGGACCTAGGACCGATCTCTGTGGGACACCACTTGGAACTGGTCAGATTTGGAGTCTGCTACTTTCACAGTGTGGGTTCTATCAATGAATCAGTTGGCAACCCATCTTATTACATAGGGGTTTATGCCTAGTTTAGTGAGTCTATCTATGATTCCTGAGTGAGGGATGATGTCGAAGGCCTTGGCAACATCTAGGTAGGCTGTGTGAACTACCTTGCCCTCATCCACAGCTCTAGTGACAGACTCGAAGAAGTCTGTCAGGTTGAGCAGGCATGATCTACCTTTCACAAACCCATACTGCATGGGGTCCAGAGTTTGGAGATTCCCTATGTCCTTATTTATAAGGTCCATGATGATGTGCTCCATAGCCTTTCATATCAGACTTGTCAGGCTAATGGGGCGGTAGTTCCCAGGGTCTGTAGTCTCTTCCCCTTTGTGGAGTGAGATGACTGTAGCAGTGTGCCATTTGGTAGGAACAAAGCCTGAAATGAGGCTGTGATTGAACAAGGTACTTAGGTGTGGTGCCAGTTCACTTTGTAATTCATGTAAAACGCAGCAGGGATATTATCAGGTCCCATGGAAGCTGTATTCTTGGCTTTGGACAGTGCGGTTTTACCTGTGTAGCCATGATAATAGGGACTTGGCATTCCTCAGGTATTGTGATAGGTTCTTTTGGGGGTGAAAATGGGGTAAAGTTCACACTGAACCTGTCAGCCAATATGTTGGCAATATCAGTTGGTTCTATGTATGTATTGCCATTGTGCTGTAACTCGGAGCAGATCTGAGTATTGCCATGTAGATTCTTGACATAACTATAGGATGCCTTGTGGTTGTCTTTAGAATCTGCAGCAATTTTGTTTTCATAGCTAGTTTTAGAGGATTTGATGATAGATCTCAGTTTTTTGCTGAGGCTAACAAAGGAGTTCTTTCTGCAAGTTTTTTCCTTCTGTTGTAGAGTTTGTTTATGGTGGGGGACCACCAGATTGGCTTCCTTTTTTTGGAGCAGAGCGTCTTGCTTCTGTTTGGTATGGCTCATTCCATGCACTTGTATATGTGCTCATACAGTGCATTGGTGCATGATTCAGCAGTCATGCACCTATTTTCCATTTGCATGGGTGTCATGAAGTTAGCTACCTCTGTTTTTAGAAGCCCAAAACTGGCTTTGGAGAAGTTTTTTTTTATGGTGGCTTCCTTGGGGGGGTGAGAGTGGGATGTGGGATGTGGATATCCATGGTGATTAGCTTGTGGTCTGATCTGACCAGGGTGGAGTTGATTACTGGTGTAGAGTAACGTTCACCCATGTTAGTAATGACTGGGTCAAGAATGTTTCTACCCCTGGTGGGGGTAAGAATGAGTTGGTCCAGGGCACTGGAATTAATGAATTCCAGAAAATGTTGAGGAAGTGTGTTGGTACATGAGTAATTTTCCCAGTTAATGGAGGTGTGGTTAAAGTCTCCCAGTATAATGGTATTGGGTTGTACCCTAATATTTTCCAGTGTGTTTAAGAATGTGGAGTGGGAATCTTGGGACATGGTGGGGGATCTATAGCAGGCTACAACCTGGATTGCAGTTTTACCTAGTGTTAGTTGTACTTGAAGTATCTCTGATGTGTTATGTTGGGCTACTAGTCTGGAGGTGTGCATATCCTTTATGAATATGGAGACACCACCGCCTTTAGTGTTTTGGTCCAGGTTTAGGGTGAGGTATGAATTATAGCCTTGAACCTAATCACTAATTATCACTAATTTACGCTCTCCATGTCGTTAACCAACTTGACATAATTATACTTTATAGTAGCGACTATTATAGTTTCCAAAACCACTATACTAAGAAACCTTAAAACCACCATGAACCACATACAGTATCCAAAAAGTGCAAAAACACAAAGCATTACTAAATGTTAATGGCAACAGTCCCATGCCAAATACAAAAGCTAAACCTGTGCACTCAACTACAGCCATATGTCAGAACTCAAATGTAATATTACAAAAGGGTTATGAACTTTTATGTGAGCACAGGTCCTCACATTACCTTCTCTCCCTGCTCTTATTCTTCCCCTATCCCTTGACCTCTTTGCATTCTCCGTTTTCTGTCTCTGTAGTTTAACATAGCTAATGATATCTATTTTCTGCAGTGCTAATTGTCTTTAACCTTTCAAACTATCACACAACAATGTGTTATTACCGCTGTTAGCTTATTTTACTTCTTTTGAACTTTTGTTTGGTGTTTGCCTTATTTAAATTCACAGTTATATAATATTATCTTAAGTCAGTTGCATTTTTCTAAATGCTGTACAATCTATAATTTATTTGCCTTGTTATTGTAACTTTGGTCTACTGTAGCTTTCTAAATGCTGTAAAACTTATTATTTTGTTTGTTTTGTTACTACAGCTTTTCACCCCAGGCCACCACTAAAAATGGGTAGACACCCTATCCATTTGAAGTATCCTGGTAAACATGTAATAAAGAATCGGTTTACTATTATTATTTCGACTCACACTCGGTCGACTGCAGTATGTTCGACAATAGAAAGTCAAACACAGCAATATCGAACTTTAAAAGCAAGCCTAGGAACAGGTTTTAACATGGGTCGAGATAGGGGCGAGGTTTGTAGTTCGGCAATAGCAGTGAACCCCTATCTTGACCCATGTTAAAACCCGTTCCTAGGCTTGCTTTTAAAGTTTGATATTGCTGTGTTCGACTTTCCGTTGTCGAACATACTGCAGTCGACTGAGTGTGAGTCGAAATAATGATAGTAAACCAAATAATCATATAGTTTCAAACTCCATTTCAGAAAAATATTTCCCTTAACAACTTCTTAAGGCAGTAGAAAAAGGAAAATACACAAGTTTTACCACCAATCATTTTCTTTTTGTCATAGATGTGCATCTTTAAAGTTGGTTTCATAATTTATGAGGGGGTGGAATTCTTGCCCACCCCATTAAACATTATTTTCACAATATTGGTGCTTCATTTTCCCATGCTTGCTATTGTGTGACAATGAAACAAGTCTACTGTCAGCTTAAGTTGAATTAAGAAATATCTCTTAAAGTAAACCAGACCATGTGTGCAGGGTGGATAGGTAGGGGAGGTGATTCAGGAGAGATCTCCTGTGCTGACTTTATTCAGGAATTTCTGTTGACCACACAAATAGGTAGTTCACCAAGGACTCCTCATCCAGATGAGGGTTGGATGTGGAACCAAGTTGGCTAAAGCAGTTCAGTGACATATCTTGCTGCATGGTATGATATAGGAACACACCAGCGACACTATTTCATACAATAAGTGAGGTATAGCTACAGTTTTTATTTAAAGTGTGGCATAAAGATAAAAAGAAAAGAGTCTTATCTCCTAGGCAGGCAAAGAAAAACAGACTCTTACCCTTCTGGTTATACATCCCCCAAATGTTCCAAATATTCTCAGGCAAAGTCCAATTGATCCTTCAAATAGATATACATGAATGTTTCAATTTATTCATAATCTCTTATAGAAAAACCTTCAGCTATCTTTTTCCAAGAGTCTATACTCTTGGGCCCTAATACTGCCTCTATATGAAAAACAGTCTCTTTTAACTATAGTGTCTAATGGATGCCCGCTCTACAGTGTCTCTCTCTCTCTCTCTCTCTCCCTCCCTTCCTCTCTCTGTGTCTCCATAACCCTTATTTTTATAGGAAGGGGGGCATGGCCTCTCCATTCTGAGCAAGTTCATGGTTTCACCTGTCATGCTGCTATTGGACGTCAGCTTTACAAATCCCACAGAGGCCATTGGGGGCATTATATACTACATGACAGCCTCAGCTCTGACCCGCAGGGATAAGTGCTATTGGCTGGCTAGATCTCACTTCTGCTGGTTCACAGAATCAGGCAGTATTTGGTGAAATGTCCAGGTTTGAAGCAGATATAACTTCTTTCATGGGCCTTTCTGAAACATTTTTGTTTATTGTTCCCTCCTGCAAGTGAAGGACAGCATCATTGACTTTGTCAAGGACTTTGTGTGACCCTGGTCCTTTTCTTTGATGGGTTTATCTTTCAGTGTTGAATAATGTCTTTTTACAGTTTGTGCTGACACTGAGTTTTCTCTTATAAGTAGTGAATCTGTCGATTTGGACTTTGTAAATGGATAAACTCATTATGAAGTATATCTGAAACATCTTATTTCCCAGTTGGACTTAGATTTGTTTCTGCAAGCTTTGGTTCCACAACTCTGTGCTCTGTGGTATCACTAAGCATGTTAGTCTGATGTTCAGTACAGTTCTGTTTGATTGTGCCTATGGTTTTCATACCCTTACTGTTTTTGTCATTCTCCATATTTGGCCATCTGTTTCAGTATTACAGGGTTAATGTGAGTCTCTTCTTTCCATATGATGGAATTACTTTTTTTGATTTGTTGGTTTGTTATAGCAGTATGATTTTCTTGTAACATCTCAAAATATGAAGCGTGTTTTAGTTTACTGTTTGTTTCCTCTGAGGATTTGCTTTGTGCGTTATTTTCATGCCTGCATTTTTTTCTACTTAGTTGTTTGCTAAAGAATAGAAACATACTGTTCATTTAATTTGCAATACAACTTTCTGTTTTCTTTCTGCAACATATTCATAAGGCTTTTATTATTTTAATGTTTTTGTCCCGGCTTCTGAATGTGTTGATTAAAGTGCAGTCAAGTCACTGCTATTCCTTTTCTGCATTTCTTTGCATATAATCCTTTTGATTTCCTCACAGATCAGTCCCAACTGCTCAGGATCTTTTATCCTTTCTGACTTTTTCTGTTGTATATATATTGATGAACTTTATTGATGTGGTGTGAATCTGTGAAAAGCCCTTAACTTTGTTTTCTCTCTTTGGGGTTATGTTTTAGTGATTCATTCTCAATCTGTACATTCTAATGTGTAAGTGTTAGGTCAAAGCAGACATTTGTCAATCTTTTGTAGGTTCTGACACAATTTTCTTTCCCTTATCATTCTGTAAACACACAATTCCACCATGGGTTTGAAACTGAATTTTCTTTTAGGTTCATAGATATGTACTAGGCCAGTGGCCCAGGAGCCTTTACAAGCCTCACCCATAGAAGTGCCCTGGCATCATGCCGCCATTATTTCCCGGTGCCTCTATCAAGTAGAGCCACTGAAGTGATCCCTGGGATGAATTTTCTATTTCCCATCCACTCATCAAGATTTTTCTTGAAAGGGCCAGTGAGGTGCTCTGCTTGACATTTATGGGAAGTCTATTCCAGAGCATGGGCAGTCTCTGGGTTATGAACCTCTCCCTCCAGCATGTTCTGTTGATTGTGGTAATGAGGGTGAGGTCCCTGGAGTGTGTGGTGCAGAGGGATTGGAATCTCTTTAGGTGTAACGTTTCTAACAGGGCTGGGTCAGACATGGCTTTGTAAGTCAAGCAGAGATCGTCTCTTAATAGACGATATGAGACAGAGAAAATCTGGAGTTTTTTGAGTCTGTCCATGTAGAGCATGTGTTTAAGGCCTAGGATCCTCTTTGTGGCCTTTCCTGCAGTTGTTTAGTAAGGTACATGCCAAATGGGGCATTATACTCAATGATTGGTCTAATGAGGGAAGAGTAGAGAGAGATGATGACCTCCTTCTTCCTGGATGCAAAACCCTTGGTAATGAGATGTGCCACATAGAGGGACATTCTGACCACAGTGGCAATGTGGTGGTCGAAGGAGAGGTTGCTGTTAACCTGTGTCCCCAGATCTTTTATAATGCCTTCAGTGTTCAGGGCTCCCACCGATGTGGTAATTAGTGGGAACTGAGTTTTTCCCAAAGGGAATGATGATGCATTTTTTGGCATTAAGCTTAAAGCCATGGTTTTGACACAACTTGTTGGTCTCAGTGAGGCCTTTCTGTACGATGTCTACATCACTTGGGGAGTTAATAATGGCTCCCAACTTGCAATCGTCGGCAAACATGGTCAGCCAGAGTCCCTCCGTGTTGGCCTAGACTTCTGTGAAGTAGATGCCAAACAGGAGAGGACCCAGGACCGATTCCTGTTGGAATCCACTCATGACTGGTCAGCAGTCTGACTTGGAGTCTGCTACTTTCACACTGTGGGTTCTATCTGTGAGCCAATTTGCAACCCACCTAGTGATATAGGGGTTGATGCCTAGTTTGGTGAGTTTATCAATAATTCCTGAGTGGGGAATGGTATCAAATGCCTTGGCCAGGTCGAGGTAGGCTGTATAAACTGCCTTGCCCTCATCCACAGCTCTGGTGACTGACTCAAAGAAGTCAACCAGGTTGAGCAGGCATGATCTACCCTTCACAAAACCAAATTGTGTGAGATCTAGAGTTTAGAGATTCCCTATATCCTTTTTAATTAGGTCCATGATGATGCTCTCCATAGCCTTACATATCAGACTCATCAGGCTAATGGGGCGATAATTCCCAGGGTCTGTATTCACTCCCCCTTTATAGAGAGAGATGACTGTAGCAGTACACCATTCGGCAGGGACAAAGCCTGAGGTGAGGCTGTGACTGAACAGGGTACACAGATGTGGTGCCATTTCACTTTGTAGTTCATGTAGAACACAGGGATATTGTCGGGTCCCATGGAAGCTGTACTCTTGGTCTTGGACAATGCAGCTTTAACCTGTGCTGCAGTAATGCTGAGTGCCTGGCATTCTTTCGGTATTGTGATTGGTCCTTTAGGAGGGGTGAGAGGGGTAAAGTTGGCACTGAATCTGTCAGCCAGTATGTTGGTAATATCTGTTGGCTCAGTATAGGAGGTACCATTGTGCAGTAACTCAGAGCAAATCTGGATATTGTCATGGAGATTATTGATATAACTGTAGAAATCTTTGTGGTTGTTTTTAGTGTCTGCTGCAATTCTGCATTCATAGCTAGCTTTAGAGGTTTTGATGAGGGATCTCAAGTTTTTGTTGAGGCTAATAAGGGAATTTTTCCAGTCTTGGGACTTCACCTTTTTCTGTAACAGTTTCTTCCTCCTGTTGTAGAGTTTGTTAATGGCAGGGGACCACCAGATTGGCTTCCTTTTTTGGGCGGAGAGCATCTTAGTTCTGTTGGGTATGGCTAGTTCCATGCATTTATGTATGTGTTCATGCACTGCATTGGTGTGTGATTCAGATTGTCTTTTAAATTCCAACATCAGGTCACTCACTTTGTTCTTTTTCCTTTTGCTTAGTGATATTACTTGACTTAGCAGTGTCATATTTGCATGTATGTTATACTGTTCTCATTTGTACGAAAATTTCAGGGAGTCTTTTGGACAAGTCAGTTATTGCATTGTTTAGCTTTGCCATGTCTTATGCTAGCCAAGGTCAACCAACAATCTTGTAAATGTCTATGCCATTTTGTTTTTATTGTCAGAACCCATCTGTTCTATCATTGCTATCCATTTTCCCTGCTTAAGAACAGTGCCTCCTGACTGTCTTTACATTTCTACCTTCTTAGTTAATACTCTGACCTTTTCTTTAAGAGATCCACAATGGTGAGAGACATTTTCATTTATTTACACTTTTTCTTGCTTAGCCAGTTATTGCACAAATATGTTTCCTACAACAAACTACACTTGCCTTTTCTCTACAGCTTCTTGTGTCTTAATCATACACTTCAGCAGAACCACTTTCTGCACTTTAGCATATCTGTTCCATCTTCTTAGAATCTGCAGAGCCAGATACCCAGTTAAGGTTTCAGTTTGCATAGCTACAAAACCTCCATTTGTTCCTGCCTATCAGAGACATGCTGTACTGCTTGCGATACAGGCTTGGTTCTCCAACACTGTTTGCATTTGTCAACTTATGTTGCGTTATCTCAGCAGATCTTAACATCTATTCAATTTTCATGATAGCAGCTCATTTCCTTCTCTCAGAATCGGTTTCAACAGGTTTATACATATTTTTTCATTTTGTTACACATCATTGAACCCCCTTTTAACTCTTGGAAGGTTTACTTTTAAAGTCAGAACTTCTTTCTTGTTTTACTCAACAATGAACCTTCCCTTTCCCCTCTTAGAGGGTTTTATAAAAACAGTTTCTTGCTTTCAGCAATGAACATCATTTTCCTTCTAGAAGGCTTTACTTCTAGACACCAAGGCATATATCTGCTTTAACTTCTATCACACATGCATTTTTGTTGCAAGACTTCAGTACAACACAAACAGAAATAATTTTATTTTTCACACTACCTTTTAACTGCCATAATAATCAACTTTTCTTGCTAGAAAAAGTTTCTACATGGGCTCAGGTTAACTCATATTGTAGATATACCAGTTTCACAGTTACAACAATTCATTATTCAATAAGACTTGTTTTTTACTTGGGCATCTTGTATACTTTACCACAGGTTTCATACTACTTTTCAGACAGCACCTAGTACAGTTTAATATTGTATTAAGTTTCACACTAACAACAATTAATACATTATAGTGCTGTATACACTTTGCTGCAGAGATCGCCTAGTAATATTCAGTGCTGTATAAAATTTTACAGTTTCACACAACATCTAGTACAAGTCATTGCTGTATAAAGTTTCAATAAAAACGACAGAAGAAGCTCACCACAGCTGTTTTATAACTCTATTTAATCAAAGTTAAAAGCAGGTACAGGATCCAGATAATAAGTAAGCGCTTTCACATTGTAATAAACGCTTCATCAGACTTCCAAGATGTAACATCTTGCAACAGACAGCTCCACTGGCTTGAACTGCCCTACCTCCTAACCTACAATCAGCTCTGCCTCTGTCATTCTATCTATTACCTCCTCAATAAGTGTCCTGCCCTCAAAAACCTAGTACAACATCACTCAGCCAAAAGGCCTCTTAGATCATCAAGCAAACTACTACTAGAAGTCACCAACAGCTACAATAGCTTTGGAGATGCACTATATAGTAGTTTGGTGGCTAAAAAATGGAACTTTGTCCCTACTAGCATTCAAAACACATCATCCAAAGCCTCCTTTAAAGACCTCATCAGGCAACATCTCAAGCAAAGTTGGCAGTGCCATGATTGCTCCCAGGCTAGTGAAAGCGGATAACATATGCATACTAAATCTAGAGCAATTGATAATAGTTTTTCAATCTTACTCACAAACACTGGCTAATCTACAATGTATGTACTGTACCTGTGTACTATGTATGTATTCTACCTACATTCCAAAGTTCAGCTGTACACCACAAATCTATTACTTACCTTTATTTTTTAAAATTAATATCTTTTTTGATTGTTCTCTCCACTGTAACTGTTTGTGCCGCATACCACTGTAAAAACATGTCTCTTGTAATTTGTGTGTATACTGATTATGTCTAAATAACTAAATGTGTCTGTAATTTTTCTTTGTGGAGCTTTTCTCCCTGGGCCTCTGCTGAAAAAGGGCCTTTTCGGCTCAGTCAGACACCCCCGGTTAACAAATGTAAAATAAATAATAAATAAATAACATAATTAATTCACAACTCTCTCATACTTTATAGCTTTTTCAAAAATTCTTACAACCCAATCATCTGGTAAGAGTCATTATGACATCATGGAAATTAATTAATCATTAAAACCATACACGACTATTTCTAAAAACTAAACATCTAACAAAAACAAAGTGTCATGCACTTTCACTCTCACAAATCCAATCAAAAAATAAACTTATACAATTAAAAAAAATATATAAATAACAGCAGCAATATATATTTACTATGCACATATAAAAATAATAAAACATTTCTCATAAATATATAAAAAAAAAATTCATATGTAAATAAGAATTTCTTTAAATACTCTCATATAGGCATATATTGCATTACAACATAAAACATAGTAATATATGCATTCCTAACTAATTGATGTTACTATATCTCTTATAAAAATGTATGCATATATATCTAATGTAAATAAGGTCGTTTCATTAAGAAGGGTTTGAGTGACACCTTCTCATTCAAACCGTGAGATCTATGTGCTTGCAGCTTCATTATCCATTTATTCTCTATTTCTTCTGTATAGGTCTTGATATCACCTAGCCTACCTGTTTTCTTGATTAACTCTAGTACTCTAAATTTGAACTTGTGTATACTTCCTTGCTCTAGAACATGTCTTGCCAAAGCATTCCCTTCATCCTCCTTATTAATGGCATAAACATGCTCCCTAACGCGTTCTTTAAGCGTTCTATTTGTCTTTCTTGGGCATCTTATATACTTTGCCACAGGTTTCATACTACTTTTCAGACAGCACCTAGTACAGTTTAATATTGTATTAAGTTACACACTAACAACAATTAATACATTATAGTGCTGTATATACTTTGCTGCAGACATCGCCTAATAATATTCAGTGCTGTATAAAATTTTACAGTTTCACACAACATCTAGTACAAGTCATTGCTGTATAAAGTTTCACTATTTGTTAGTGTTTTCCACACACTGTAGATTTCTTTAGCTTTTGCCCTTATTTTCCCCAAAAATTATCTTGGAAATAATTCAGTTATCTTCTTAAATCAATAGCAGATAGCTATTTTCACTTGCTTTAAACATAGAACAATTCACAAATGCAAGAAATATCTGGCCCATATATGAAATATTATTTTTCCAGTGTTGCAACAGACTGTTCTCTGAATTGCTTCAGTTACTTTTTACGATTTCACTCTGCTCACTATTAAGCTTTCAGCTTTTTATCCAACAACCATTAATTCACTTACTACAAGAGGTTCCTGCTAGGTTTCTTTTATTCCAACACACCATTCATTTACATGCTAGAAAATTTCCTCAGAAGAATTTACTTATAGTCATATGACAAACAGCACAGTGTAAAATGATAAAAAACAAGTTACAGACACACAAAAACTCTTACAGATGTCAACAGAGCTTAGGAGATATGCTTGTCCGCAGTTGTTTTATTCTTCCTAATATTCAAATTTACACAAGCCCTAGTAACTGCTTGGTGGGTATTTTCCTTTGTGGTAAGTGTTGTAGTTATAGATTCATTGTATGTTCCTTTAAAAAAAAAATTATATAAAGGTTAATCCCATTAAAAGATTTATGTGTACCACCGAGGGCATTATTTATGCCCACAAGTGTCCCTGTAATTTATGTAATATAAGGGAAAGTAAGAGAGCCTTTAAATGTAGGTTACAGGAACATATTAGAGATATTAAAAACAATGATTAGAGAGTCCTATAGCTTTACACTTCATACAATATCATCAAAGTAATACATCATTGTTACAAGGTACTGTTCTGAAACAGGTGGTGGTTACATTTGGTGAGAATAATTTATTTAAAGACAGATTATTGTATAAGGAAACTAAGTATATATTTTAAAGTATGATACTTTGGTTTAAATATGGAATGTAATTGGAAGTATCTATTTTTTTTTGATTGTTTAATTAATTAATTGATTAAGCTTTTGTATATAAACTGTTTTTAAGATGGTGTTTCTATTACTCCTTGAAGGCTTTTTGCCAAGGTGCTAGAGTATGTTAAAGTCAGGTTTGTGCGTGTCTGTAGCTTGTTGTTTTTTTTTTAATTTTATTTCTTTTTAGTTATCTTAGTTGGTGTGAGTTGTTTTTATGGCTGCAGACCCTTTGTTCAATATTTCACAAATACTACATGATGAAGGAGTGGATACTTTTCAACGGACTATGAAAAATTATATTGTGCACTCAGACGATCATAGTGCCATCAGAAATGGAGATATGTTATTTAGGTTTTGGGAGAAGCATGTGTAAGAGAGGAATTTAAGAAGTGATGATAGTTTCTGTTGTTGGGACAAAGTACTACTGGTAGTTTATCAGCAGAAACACAGGAATTATCTGATAAGTTGGAACATTTAATGTCTATGGAAACAAATGTGCATTTTAATATTCTTAGCTTGAAAAGATTAGAATTAGATGTAACCCTGAGGGGATTATGTGCTATTAAAAGTCTGAGCATTCCCCTTGTTTAGCTAATGAGGAAGACAAAATATTTCAAACCCAATGGGTAGCAGCTGCATATTGCTGCTCAACTGAATGGGTTAACATCTTGATTGAATGTGATTTATGTAAACAGTGTAGCATGAAAGATGAGATATATGCATTATACAGGGAAATGGCAGCACAACTGAGTACCTCTTGTCTTAACTCTACGGTTGCTGAAATTACTGAAAAATTAAAATCTTAAGAATTAGATTTAGTGGAGAGGAAAAAAGTTAAATTGCAAAGGGATTTGCATGATTAAAAAAGTGGCAAGGCGCTCCTGTGGAAGACTAATCTGAAGTCTCAACAACAGATGACGAATCCACATCATAATGAAGGATCTCATGTTGTCAATTTCATTCTGTCCTTAACTGATTGGTTCACATCCAACTCAGCCATTGCTAAAGCTTGTGGCAACTAAAAACTCTTGAACTTCTCCCTTCCCCATAATGCAACAGCCCTAAGTTACATCAGATCTCATTTGCCACTTTCAGCGAAAGATGTGGTTTATCATACCTCACGAGCTGTTGAGATAAGTGTTTATTGTTATATTATAAAACCCTCCATTTCCTAATATCCCTTACCTTTTTCATATTATTTCTTTACCGTTATGATAGTTAACTTTATCTTTCCTTTTCTGTACAGTGTGTGCTTCCAAATTACTATTGCTAATCATTTTCTGTCTTTCTATACCTAGTGTAGTCTATTGCTACCATAATTGGTATCTTTCCTACTGCTTTTCACTATTTTCAGAAAAAGGCTATATTTTTGTTTTTTGAAACTGATTTTCTATTGTTGTGTATCACAGTGATTTATAGTCCATTGATTTCAGTTCTACATTTAAAACGCAGTAAGATACTTTTTGAAGTTTAGAAATTTACCAAACATGCTTTACTTCAGTAATTTCTTTCTCCAGTATTCTAAACCTAAGCAATGATGTTGTAGGAATCATATTCAGAGCTTCTCCTGAGTAAACCACAAACCCACTAATGCCAAACAAAACACAGCAAAAATATATAAATGAAAGACAGTATTTAACTCTTCCACTGTCTTCCTCACTAGCTGCAAAACTTCAACACAAAGAAAATGAAGGAAGAAATCCTCCCACACAAAACCATGTCAGCAACCAATAGCAGCAATCTCCAAAAATTACAAGCATTCATTGAAGCATAAAGAAAAAAATCAAAACAGCATCACCTAACTGAGCAAAAATGATGTAATGTCATTGTTCATTGTGTTGCTCATTCATCATGTTCACAGCCCCTGCAGTACTCATCTCCCTCCACCACCATATATGTATACTGATATACATATTCATATATGTATATATGTATGCTTCTCCCATAAGGTTATTCATGAACAATTTCTTCAGGCCAAGTTGATAAAGAACCCACCTCACATATTCACAAAATACATTTTCATAGGAGGGCAAACCCTACTGCGCCTCCCCATAAGGGAGCTTTACCTGACCCCCCCCCCCCCTTTTATTCACTAACTTCTCAACTTACACAACAGTGAGGAAAGAAAAAATTGTTAAATGCAAAACTCAGAGATCTGATCCAAACTGCAGTACTGTCACACAGGATACAGTGAGGCAACCCACAATCAAGTGAAAACATTACCAACAGTGATTGCGCAGTTAAACCCAATCAATTAGCAAATGATCACTCTTGTACAAGCCACATATATACACATGTATTTGTGTGTATGAGTGTGTGAAATTTATATGTACACACAATAATGAGGAATCAGTGCTATAGGAAATAAAATCAGCACCATGAGCTGTTAAAACACAGTGCAGAATAATGCTTGTAGATAATGTTAAATATATGCAAAGTACTTCCCACAACAGGTCTGCATAACATAAGTGTATTGAAAAATATAAATCAAACTTTCATTCAAATTATTTATATTAAAAATATTTATAACAAAGAATATATAAAGTAGTCTAGGACCCTATCTCTTTAGTTGAACTGATGCATTTAGTAAACAGAAATGAATTCCTATGCAGTGAGTGGGACGCTTGTTTTAAGGGGAATGCAATCATTTGTTACTGAATTCTAAATGTTGTATGATACACTTCAGCAATAATTCATGACTGGGTGTGGGCATCACAGGATTTACCCATGGTTGGCGTGGTTTGATCATAAAGATGAAGATGAGTGATTAAATGAAAACAGCCCTGGGCAAATCTGAAACCCACATCCAGGAGTGAGTTATCACAGTTATATAATGACAGTGTTTAGGAAAGTAACTGCTTAACTTTCTTAAATAATGTCTTTGTAAAACAGTTGTTTAGTGTTCTTCCACTTTCTCTGTCTCTTTCTGATGTCTGTGGCACTTACATCTGCACTATTGTACAGTATATCAGTGCAGTGTAAATGAAACAGAGAAGAGAGTATCTTCATAATGGATTCTCTCTCGCTGTTATTGTTTATTTATTTATTCATTTTTATTAAAAGCATAAAAATATAATGTCTGACATTATTGACTGTTAACTTCAGTCACTGGTCTTCAGGGAACATAGGTTCATAGGTAGGTACTAGGCTTTTGGCCCTAGGGCCTATATAAGCCTAGCCAAATGGTACCCTGGCTTTTGCCACCCAAGAAAATTATTTTCCTGTGCCCCTGTCAAGCAGAGCCACAGAAGTGATCCCCGGGGTGAATTTCCTATCTGAATTTACCTACATAAATTTACGGATTTACCTAATTTGAAAGGTAAATCTATCAAAGTGGTGTTTAGGAAGGGGCAAAATATCAAAAATATACTTCAACTGGCAAGTCATGGCAATGTTTTTGTACATAGAAAGAAAGGTACTTTTAAATGTGGTGCCTGCAATCAATGTTCATTTATTCGCAACACAGAACAGGTATTTTTATCCTGTAGACAAAAAAACTCTACTTGCTAAGAATTATACCAACTGTAATTCACAGGGTGTTGTTTATTTAGTTACCTGTGCCAGTTGTGATACTTTCTATGTTGGCAAAACTGAGAGACAATTTAAAAGCAGAATATATGAACATATGAATGATGTCAGTAAATCAAATGTCAACAACGCACTCTATAAACATACTTTGTCATGTACTAATGCTAAATTTTATTTCTTTGTGCTAGAAACTGTCCCTAAAGAACTCGGGGGTGGGCCCTGGGAACACAAGTTGGCATATAGGGAAACCTATTGGCAGTTATTTTTGGAATCTAACAAACCACCTGGTCTTAATGACCATATTTCATTGGTACCTTTACTCAAACTAAGGGCAGCTAAATTATAATTAATATATATTTTTATATTAATGTTTGTTTGTGTCTTTCGGCTTTTCCAGGTTAGGGGTCGCCACAGTGGAACTCCGGTCTGCTAATGATAATGAGTTTTACGTGCTGGCTTGCTGGGCCTAAAGCACAACCTTCAATGAAGGAATGCCTGTTCATGCATGTCGACACACAGAAGACGCTATAACTGAGAATCAAACAGGCAACGTCTAACTGTGAGGTGACAACGCTACCGCAGCACCACCACTAATATGTATCGTTATTCATTGTCAGCATTTTTTATCAATTTATTACTTATTCTCAATATTTATTCAAATCATAATATCAATACTAATATCAATATTTTCAAAATAGTTTTTATAGCATTTCTACTGTTTTCTTTTTGATATATATATATTTCATATTTATGTCAGGACCTTATATTAAATTGTTTTTTATATATTCATTTTTCAATAGTGTATTATACTATTAATATATTGTGAGACTTCTTGAAAATGTCTTAACCTTAGATTTTTTTATTGTGTTTTTAGACTTGTGCCTTTAATTTCTCTATTAACAATTAAATTGTTTAATTGATGTGTGCATAAATTGATTCTTTCAGTGGCATTTCTTTTTTCTGAAAAAGTTTGAGGGTTACTTGGACAAAAACGTGTGTATTGACTATTGTTGTGGCATTAATAAATCAATCTATTTACCAGCAGCTAGTTTTGAGCCTCTCATAGGTTCATAGGTAGATACTAGGCTATCTGCCCTAGGGCA
Organism: Protopterus annectens; assembly: GCF_019279795.1. Classification (NCBI taxonomy): domain Eukaryota; kingdom Metazoa; phylum Chordata; order Ceratodontiformes; family Protopteridae; genus Protopterus; species Protopterus annectens. The sequence goes on along the minus strand of NC_056751.1, from coordinate 293,410,991 downwards.
TTTATAAGCCTAGCCAGAGTGTATTTGGCTTCCGCCTCCCTATTAGATTAGCCTACTGTGCCTCTGTAAAGTAGGTCACAGAAGGTACCCTTTTAAGATTAGTTTACTGTGCCTCTGTCTAGCAGGGACACAGAAGAGATCCCAGGGGTGAATTTGCGATTTCCCATCCACGCGTCCAGATTTCGCTTGAAGAGGGTCAGCGAGGGGCTATGTCTAACATGAATTGGGATTCTATTCCAGAGTGAGGGGAGCCTCTGGGAAATTAATCTGTCCCTCCAGCATGTCCTATTTATTTTTTGTGCTGAGGTTTAGGTCTCTGGAGCGTGTAGCTCTAAGGGACTTGGATTTTTTGAGGTGGAGCATGTCCATTAATTCTGGGTTTGACATGGCTTTGTACATCAGGCATAGATTGCCTCTGAGTAGGCTGTAAGCAACTGAGTAGAGCTGGAGTTTCTTTAGTCGAGCTGCATAGGACATCTGTTTGTAGCCCATGATCCTCTTGGCAAGGTACTTTTGGGGTCTCTCCAGTTGCTGCAGGTGTCGGGTAAGGTACATCCCAAAGGGGGCATTGTATTCAATTATGGGCCTGATGAGTGATGAGTAGAGGGGCACAATGACCTCTCTTGATCTAGATGCGAACCCTTTCATGATAAGGTGGGCTATATAGAAGGTCTTTCTAACCACTTTGGCAACGTGATTATCAAAGGAGAGATTACTATCTACGTTGGTCCCCAAATCTCTAATTACTTCTTCCGTACTTAATGGATTACCACCTATGTGATAATTTGTGGGCACCTTGTTTTTCCCAAAGGGGATGACTATGCACTTTTTAGCATTTAGCTTGAGGCCGTGGCTCTGGCACCAAGCATCTGTTTCTGTGAGACTCTTTTGGAGGATGCTTGCGTCAGCTGGAGATTCGATTATGGCCCCCAGTTTGCAGTCATCTGCGAACTTTGTCAGCCATAATCCCCCTGTGTTAGCCTGAACCTCAGAGAAGTATATACCGAACAAGAGACATCCCAGAACTGAGCCCTGTGGGACGCCACTTGTAACTGGTTTGGATTCGGACATGGCACCTGTAATTCTGACCATGTGGGTTCTATCTCTGAGCCAGTTTGCAACCCATCTTGTGATATAGGGGTTGATATTTAAGCTGGTAAGCTTATTTATGATGCCCGAGTGGGGTATTGTGTCGAAGGCTTTTGTGAGGTCCAGGTAGGCTATGTGGACTACCTTGCCCTCATCTATGGCTTTGGTAACTCTTTCAAAGAAATCAACTAGGTTTAAGAGGCAAGATCTGCCCTTAACAAAGCCGAATTGGGTAGGGTCCAGTGTCTGGAGGCTCCCAATGTTTTTGTTTATGAGTTCCATGATAATATGCTCCATAGCTTTACAGACCAGACTAGTCAGGCTTATGGGGCGATAGTTTCCGGGGTCCGTTGTGGCACCACCTTTGTGGAGTGGGACCACTGTAGCTGTACACCATTCTTTGGGTACATATCCTGTAGTAAGGCTAAGTTTGAACAGTGACTTAATGTGAGGATTCAGTTCTTCTTGGAGCTCGTGTAAGACACAGCCTGGGACACCGTCCGGTCCCATAGATGCTGTGTTTTTTGCTTTGGAGAGGGCAGCTTTCACCTGTGCATCTGTGATGTCATGGAGGTTACATTCAGTTGGGATAGGCATTTGCTCCTTTGGGGGGGAAGAGGGGGGAGAAGTTTGCGCTGAATCTGTCTGCCAGGATATTGGCTATGTCTGTAGGTTCGGTATATTTTGTACCATTATGCAACAATTCAGGGATTATCTGGGAGTTTCCGCCCTTGTTCCTGACATAACTAAAGAAGGCCTTGTGATTATCTTTAGTGTCTAGGGCAACTTTTCTTTCGAAACTAGCCTTTGATGATTTTATGAGGGATCGAAGTTTCTTGCTAATACTGATCAGAGATGCCTTCCCTTTTTGGGATTTTGCTCTGTCATGTAGTAGCTTCCTCCTTCTGTTGTATAGCTTATTTATGGCCGGGGTCCACCAGACCGGTCTCCTGTTTTTGGAGGAGTGAGTCTTAGTTTTATTTGGGATAGCACGATCCATGCATTCCTGCAGGTGCTCATAGAATGCATTTGTAAAGGATTCTGCGGATTGGGCTGTATTATCCTCTGGCCCGGGGGCTTTGAAGGATTCCACCTCAGTCTTGAAAAGTGCAAAGTTGGCTTTTGAGAAATTCTTTACAGTGATTTCCTTGGCTGGGGGTGGGGACGGGATATGGATTTCCAGGGAAATTTGTTTATGGTCTGATCTCACCAATGAGGGGTTTACCATGTTGGTGATGATGAGGTCAAATATGTTGCTCCCTCTTGTGGGAGTGGTGACGAGTTGTTCCATTGCATTAGAGTTTATAAATTCAAGGAACCGTTGGGCGAGGGTGTTTGGGCTTGAGTAGTTTTCCCAGTCAATGTTTGGGTAGTTGAAGTCACCCAATAATATAGTGTTTGGAGAGACCTTCATATTCTCCAGTGTTCTCAGAAATGCCAAGTGGGGTTCCTGTAATAGGGAGGGTGTTCTGTAGCAGGCTACAAACTGAAAGGCAGTTTTGCCCACTGTTAGTTGCACATGGATGGTTTCCGATGCTTTGTGCAGTGCCACTAACCTGGAGGTGTAGGTATCTTTGATGAATATAGATACTCCCCCTCCTTTTGTGCTTCGGTCCGAGTTTTGGGGCCGAAACGCATGGTATGAGTTATAACCTGGTAGTGTTGGGGTGCTCTCAGGAGCCTTGAACCATGCTTCTGTTACTGCACAGACATCGATTTTCTCCATACTGAGGAGAGCCTCGAGTGCATGCATCTTGAGGTTTAGACTTCTGGCATTGAGTAGCATTACCTTTAGTTTTTTTATCCTGGGGTTGTCTATGGAGGTGGGTTTGTCCTTTGAGCCTTGCCTAAAAAAGGCACTATGGGGGTGGCAAGAGCCTTGGCCAGTATATGAAAGCCTAAGGGTGACCAGTGCAAGCCGTCCCTAGCAAAGCAACGTGGCTTGTCGAGCATGTCATCCCAGGCTGACAGACACTGGATCCCCTTTGAATGACACCAATACTTTAGCCAATTGTTGAAACTGATCATTTTGTCTTTATACTGTGGCATCATTCTTGGTGAGGGCAAGATGCTACTCAAGGTCAGGGTCATACCAGTCTGGGCTACATGGTCAGAGAGCTCCTCTATGTCTCTTTTCATGTAGTCCAGGGAGGTACATCTCAGGTCATTCACACCAGCATGGACAATGACGGAGTCATACTTGTACTTGCTTTGGAGTGACCTGAGTGCTTGCATTATGTGGCAGATCCTGTCACCCAACAGGCGGCTTACAGTGACCTTCTCCAGTCTGGTGAGCAGGACGTCAGTGTGCCGGACAATAGAGTCCCCTATAACAACTGTATTTGGTGTGTTGTTTGGCCTTAAGGGCTGTGACTGTGAGGCACACTGATTTTGTGAGATATGTGATTCGTGGGTATTGTTGAGGGGTGGCTGTTGTTTGGATATCTGCTTAGGAGGTCTTTGCTGTTTAGGCAGATTTTTATTTAGAGCCTCTGAGTATGTTTTTGTGTGTTTATGTGTTGGGTATGCAGATGCAATAGGTCTGTGTGAGACTGGATTTGTGGTGTGGGTGGTTACCTTTTCCTCCTGACTGACTGTGCCAGTCTTGGGTTGAGAGAGCTCTGCCTCTAGTTTGGCTGTGTACGTCCAGTATTTTGGATTGTTGAATTTTCCTATCTACCATCCAATCATCAAGATTTTTCTTGAAGAGTGCTAATGAGGAGCTTTGTTTTGATATCGATAGGTAGTTTGTTCCAGAGTATGGGAAGTCTCCGGGACAGGAATCTGTCCCTCCAGCATGCTCTGTTTATTGTGAAGACAAGGTTTAGGTCCTTAGAGCATGTAGCTTGGAGGGGTTGGAATTTCTTTAAGTGGAGCATGTCCATCAGCTCTGGGTTTGACATAGCTTTGTATGTTAGGCAGAGATTGCCTCTGCGTAGGCGATATGTGACAGAGTAAAGCTGGAGTTTTTTGAGACGGTCTGCGTAGGGCATCTGTTTGAGGCAGGTAATCCTCTTTGTGAGGTATTTCTGTGGCCTTTCCAGTTGTTATAGATGTCTTGCGAGGTACATGCCAAAAGGGGTGTTTTACTCTATAATGGGTCTAATGAGTAATGAGTAGAGGGGGACAATGACCTCTTTTTTAATGGATGAGAAACCTTTTGTGATGAGGTGTGCCACATAGAAGGATTTCCTGACTACTGTGGTGATGTGATTATCAAAGGAGAGACTACTGTCCACCTGTGTCCCAAGGTCTCTTATCACACTTTCAGTGTTAAGTGGACTCCCTCCTATGTGGTAGTTCATGGGTACAGAGTTTTTACCAAAAGGGATGACAATGCACTTCTTGGTATTGAGCTTCAGGCCATGGCTTTGAAACCAGGCATCTGTGCCTTTTTGTAGGATGTCCACATCATTAGGAGTTTTGATTATGGCTACTAGTTTGCAGTCATCTGCGAACTTTGTTAGCCAAAGACCTTCTGTGTTAGTCTGTACTTCAGAGAAGTAGATACCAAACAGGAGAGGGCCCAGGACTGAACTCTGTGCTACTCCACTTGTCACTGGTCTGAAGTTGGGTTTAGAGTCTGCTACTTTCACAGTGTGGGTTCTTTCAGTGAGCCAGTTGGCAACCCATCTTGTGACATAGGGATTTATGCCTAGTTTAATGAGTTTATCTATAATTCCAGAGTGGGGGATGGTGTCAAAAGCCTTGGCAAGATCTAGATAGGCTGTGTAAACCACCTTACCCTCATCTACGGCTTTGGTAACTGCTTCAAAGAAGTCTATCAGATTTAGAGGACATGATCTGCCTTTTACAAACCTGAACTGGGTAGGGTCCAGAGTTTGGAGATTACCAATGTCATTGTTTATAAGTTCCATGATGATATGTTCTATAGCCTTGCAGATCAGGCTCATCAGGCTAATGGGGCGGTAGTTCCTCGGATCCGTGGTGGTTCCCCCTTTGTGGAGTGGAATAACCGTTGCTGTGCACCATTCAGTGGGCACAAAGCCTGAGGTGAGGCTATGATTGAACATGGTACTTAGGTGGGGAGCCAGTTCATTCTGTAGTTCATGTAGAATGCAGCCTGTGATGTTGTTAGGTCCCATGAATGCTGTGTTCTTGGCTTTGGAGAGTGTGATTTTTACCTGTGCAGCTGTGATTATAGGAACTTTGCATTCTTCCAGTATAGAGATGGGCCCTTTAGGGGATGAGAGAAGGATAGCACTGAACCTATCTGCCAGGATGTTGGCAATATCAGTTGGTTCTGTATATTTAGTGCCATTGTGCTGTAACTCAGAGCAGATCTGAGTGTTGCCATTGAGATTCTTGACATAGCTATAGAAAGCTTTGTGGTTGTCTTTAGAATCAGTGTCGATTTTGTTTCTGTAACTAGCTTTGGAGGATTTTATGAGGGAGTTCCTCCAATCATGGGATTTTACTCTTTTTTGCAGCGGTTTCTTTCTTCTGTTGTAGAGTTTGTTTATGGCAGGGGACCACCAGATTGGCTTCCTTTTTTTGGAGGATAGTATCTTGGTTCTGTTAGGGATTGCATAAGCCATGCACTCGTGTAAGTGCTTATAAAGTGCAATTGTATAGGATTCAGCAGTCGTACCTCTATTGTCCTTCAGCATGGGTGTCATGAAGTATGCCACTTCTGTCTTAAGAAGCGTGAAGTTGGCTTTGGAGAAATTTTTTAAGGTGGTTTCTTAATGGGGGTGGGGGTGAGATGTGGATGTCTAGGGTGATTTGCTTGTGGTCGAATCTGACCAACGAGGAATTGACCTCTGGTGTGGAACACTGGTTGCCCATGTTGGTAATGACCAGGTCTAGGATATTGCTACCCCAGGTGGGGGTGTGGATAAGTTGATCCAAGGCTTTGGAATTTATGAATTCCAGAAAACGTTGAGCACAAGAGTTGGTAAATGAGTAGTTTTCCCAGATAATGCTGAGGTACTTGAAATCACCCATTATTAGGGTGTTAGGTTGTATCCTAATATTTTCCAGTGTATCAAGAAATGAGGAGTGGGAATCCTGGGGCATGGTGGGGGATCTGTAGCAAGCTACAATTTGAATTGCAGTCTTGTCCAGAGTTAGCTGCACTTGGATAATCTCGGATGCATTATGCTGAGCAACTAGACTGGAGGTGTGGATATCCTTAATGAATATGGACACGCCTCTGCCTTTAGTGCTTTGGTCCAGGTTAGGTGGTCGAAAGGTGTGGTATGAATTATAGCCTGGTAATGCAGGGGTGCTCTCTGGTGCCTTGAACCAGGTCTCTGTCACTGCACAGATGTCGATGTTCTCCATTTTAAGGAGTGCCTCGATTGAGTGCATTTTGAGGTTTAGACTTCTAGCATTAAGTAGCATTACCCTCAGATTTTGCTTGCTTGTACCTGTTATAGTGGTGAATTTGTCATTTGAATCTTGCCTAAAAAAGGCACTATAGGGGTGGCAAGAGCCTTAGCCAGTATCCGGAATCCCAAGGGTGACAGGTGCAGGCCATATCTGGCAAAGCATCGTGGTTTGTCGATCATGTCATCCCAGGCAGACAGATACTGGATCCTTTAAGAATGACACCAGAAGCTTAGCCAATGGTTGAAGTCAATCATTTTGTCCTTGTACTGTGGTATCATTCTGGGTGATGGCAGGATGCTACTCAGGGCTAAGGTCATACTTACCTGGGCTACAAGATTGGACAGCTCCTCCATGTCTCTTTTCATGTAGTCCAGGGAGGTACATCTCAGGTCATTCACACCAACATGGGCAATGACAGAGTCATATTTGTACTTGTTGTGGAGTGACCTGAGTGCATGCGTTATGTGGTGGATCTTGGCTCCTGACAAGCAGCTGACAGTAACTTTCTCCTTGTTTAGCTTGGTGAGTGGAACATCAGTATGCCTGACTATAGAGTCACCTATGACTAGAGTGTTGGGTACGTTGTTATGCCTTATGGGCTGTGGTTGAGTGGCACACTGAGTTTGTGGGCTATGTGTAATTTGGGTTGTGTTGGGGGGTGGAGGCTGCTTGCGTTTCTGCTTTGGAGGTCCCTGTTGCTTGGATAGATTTTTTTTGAGAGCCTCTGTGAATGTAAGTGTGTGTTTTGTGTTTCTATGTGTGTGTTTTGGTGGTGTAGGTTTTGAGGGACTATTTGATGAGTATGGTGTGGTGCAAGTGTTTACCTTCTCCTCTTGACTGTCTAGTCCAGTCTTGGGTGAAGAGAGCTTTGCTTCCAGTTTGTCTATATAAGTGCATCTCTCACAGGTTGTAGTGTTGGATGGAAGGAGGAGAGGGTTGTCTGTGTACATAAGGCAATTGCTGCATTGCCCCAAGATGCCCAGATTCATCAGGTAGACAGGAGAAAACACCGGGAGCTGACCCCTAGACATACCTGTATAGGTGCTTATTTATTAAGTACTAAAAACTGTTTTCCTCTACACAAGTGAAGAAAGTTGAGTGCTGTTGTAATTTGTAGCTTATTTAGTGCTTACAGTGAGTTCTGAACAAGTGCTGAGCTCAAAGAAATAGATTTGAGTGCTGAAGCTAGAAAAGTGGCTAGTTCTAAGAAACATAATTAAGCTAGAAGGCTTCCCTCCAACACAGAAAGGCTTGGGGGCTCAGAAGCTTGCAAACAGTCCTGGATACAGCAAATCTGTATCTGGACTAGACGACTTACAGGAAAGGCAGGAAACAAGCTTAGAAATTTTTTTTTTTTTTTGTAAAGTGGCAGGGGGAAAGGAGGAGCAGAAACTAACCGGGTTGGCTTTCTCAAATGTTCTCCCTGGAATAGGTAGAATGAGGTAATGACACTAGACTGGGAGGAGTGCCCCAGATCAAATCTACAGTAGGGGCGGGCAACTGCAAAGCCACCAATTATAAAATCAGGATACCAATAGGAAGGGAGGGTGGGCAAACAAAAATCAGAACAAACAAACCCAACCAGATGCTTAACAGTTGTATAAAATTCTAGTTAATACCTCACACACAAGGAAACTAGCTAGTGAAGTATAAGCAGGCAATAAAAGAGCTATAAACTCAGACATAAGCAAAAAACAGGATACTTAATGTTATATATCACAGATTAGTTAGCTCAGAGACCTTCCTCCGATTAGCTCAGTGTGAAAATGAACATGGCAGTTAAACAAGTAGTTTGCCCATTACTAGTGAAAGTCTGCATAGTTGAAAGGAATGGTTACCAGCTCTATGACTGATTGTAGTACTGGTAATTATACATACCAGATATGCAGAGCTTTGCAGAATGTATGTGATTTTACTTATATTTTGTGCTGTCCCTCCTAAACTATTATTAAAAACTGCTGTTGAGCATATCTCAATAGAAAGTCTGCCTGCTGAGGAATGCTTCAGAGGCTGGACTTCTTTCTACTGGGATATGATCTTTTTACAATGGGCACACTGGCTGGGTGTCCAAATAGTGTGCACATTTTTGAATACTAATGAAACGTTGTGTAATTAGGCACAAGTCTTCATACCTTCATGTGTTATGGTGCAATAGTGACATAGGAATGTGTGACTTTTTTCTGATTACTGATTATGTAGAATAAAGTGCAGAACATTTATTACATGTTAATGCAACATAAAACATGGCATAGCAGAATCTGAATGCTGTTTTCAATATGATAGCTTCTGATTCTTAACAAAGAGATGTTTAGTACTCCTTTTAGGTTTGTACTGCACTGTTCTTGCATACAACAATGCCTGTGGCTCCAGCACAACTCTTCACCTCTTGAGGCAGCACAGTGCCATGTTATGTTCCTGTTGTGACTTTATAGTTAGATGGCCTTTTGCATGGCTTGAAATGTATGTTGTTTGTATTGCATTATACTTCTTCCTACCTGTTTAGTTGTTCTGCTAGGACTGTGCACATGTATGTAACTTATACTCTATGCGCATATACCTGGTGTAACATAAATGAAAATAAAGTTAGAGCTCTAAGCTGTTCATTCATGGCTTATGCAGTTACTACATGTGAAGCATAACTATGTATTCTAACCAAGGGGTTCAGAATGGCATACAAAGTGCTCAAACATACAATCAAGCACTTTTTATAAAATAAAAAAAAAATGTTTTTTTTTTCTTTTTATATATTCACTGCTCACTTACACTGGAATGTACTTTTATACTGTACTATATACTGTATGTACTGCATATATGTATCCTATATGTATATTACTATTATGTATCTTTAGAAGCTGCTGTGTTTTCACTATTAAATTGTATTGTTTGCTTGGAGCTTTTCTCCCTGGGCCTCCGCTGAAAATGGACCTGCGTCCAGTCGGACTTTCCCTGTTAACAAATGTAAAATAAAAATAAATAAATATCTTGGATCTGAAACCAACAAAAGGGGGGTGAGGGTTACTCTAGACATGAGTACCTATTTTAACATTAAGCTTTGGGGAAGTGAAGGGATCAGCCAGACACATGAACATTATTTAAATTTAGTGCTTACCCTTGGGAGATGTTTATATGCAAAACATTTAAGGTGGGTTCAGGCTCTATGCTGTACATAAATATTTAAAACTTACAACTGAGGGTGGAGTTGGGAAGAGGTTCCTGATAGAATGTACTTCTGATGGCTTCCAGTACAGGAAGGGAAAGAAAAGGTTTTTCTTATGTAAACTGTTATTGAGGAATGACAAAAAATGTTAACTGGAGGAAGGGGTGGTGGAATGTAGTTATGAGCACCATTTCACATTGAATGATTCCTACTCTAGCCTGAGTATTATGTTATAATCATACAATGAGGATGGATATGGGATGCCTTCTACCTTAGATATGAGCATTATGTAGTACTACTACAATGTCGAAGGGAGGGGGGGTGCTACAATGAGGACAGTTGTAGTATGTGATCTACCTTAGACATAGGTATTGTGAAATGGTATTATGGTGAGCAGAGGTGGGAGTGGTGCTATCATGAAAGTGGGATGCATTCTGCCTTCGTAATAGGCACTATGTTATACCATTAGAGTGTAGAGGGGTGGTAGGAGTACTATAATGAGGATGGATGTAAGATTAGCTCTTCTTTAAACATGGACACTATATTAATCTGGGGGGGGGTGGAAGGGGCACTATAATAAGCATAGATGTGGGATGTGATTCTACCTTAGACATGGGCACTATGATTTACTATTATAATGCAGAGGGGTGGGAGCGGTACTGTAGTGAGGATGGAGACATGGGCACTATGTTATACTATTACAGTATAGATAGTTGAAAAAGATACGCAGGGAGAATGGGCACATTGGTACTATGTTATAATAATACAATGGGGAGGGGTGGGAAGGACACCAGAGAGAGGATGGAGACGTAGGCACTATGATTTACTGTTACAAAGTAGAGTGGTGGGAGGGATTATGTTATAATATTGCAATGTAGAGGGGTGGGAGGGACACTATGTTATACTATTACAATGTAGTCGGATGGGAGGGGTACTATAGTTAGGATGGAAACCTGGACACTATGTTATTATGTTATGCTATTACAATGTAAAGGGGTGGGAGGGATGCTATAGTTATGATAGACACATGGTTACTATGTTATACTATTACAATGTAGAGGGGTGGGAGGGGCACTACAGTGAGAATGGACACATGGGCATTATGATTTACTATTACAGTGTAGAGGGGTGTGAGAGGCACTATGTTATAGTATTGCAATGTTAAGGGGTGGGAGTGGCACTGTGTTATACTATTGCAATGTAGATGGGTGGGTGGGGCACTATGTTATACTATTACAAAGTAGAGGGGTGGGAGGGGCACTATGTTATACTATTACAATGTAGATAGGTGGGAAGGGCACTGTGTTTTACTATTACAATGTATATGTGTAGGACGGGCATTATTTTATACTATTACAATGTAGAGGGGTGGGAGGGGCACTATGTTATACTATTACAATATAGAGGGATGGGAGAGGAACTATGTTATACTATTACAATGTAGAGGGGTGGGAGGGGAACTATGTTATACTATTACAATGTAGAGTGGTGGGAGGGGAACTATGTTATACTATTACAATGTAGAGGGGTGGGAGGGGAACTATGTTATACTATTACAATGTAGAGGGGTGGGAGGGGAACTATGTTATACTATTACAATGTAGAGGGGTGGGAGGAACTATGTTATACTATTACAATGTAGAGGGGTGGGAGGGGAACTATGTTATACTATTACAATGTAGAGGGGTGGGAGGGGAACTATGTTATACTATTACAATTTAGATGGGTGGGAGGGACACTACAGTGAGTAAAGTTGTATGATGCTGTCTACCATAGACATGGGCACTATGTTATACTATTCCAGTTTGTGGGATGAGAGGGGTAGTACTGTAGAAAAAAGAATATATGTATACATCTAGAAGGAGAACTTGGGGTACAGTTATGTGTGTTATTGCCAAGATCTACTTTAGACATGAGTACTATCTGACATGCATCAAAGGTGGGTGATTACTTTTATACTGTATCTAAAGCAGCTCTCAAGATCAGTGGTGAAGAAAAGTGAGTATTTCATTTATTTATACTGCCTATGTGGATTTTACAATAGGAGTGGCAACAAGAGATGTTATGTCCAAGATATGAAAATACAACTGAAGGAGATTAGAGGGGTATCATTTGCAAATAAGTAAGCTCATAGAATGATATCATGGGTGGAGCTTCACCTGTATTGCTTCCATGGACATGACCCGGATGATAGGACTATAGGAGGGGAAATTCAATTTCTGATATTCCTACTGGGTATAGTTTATTAAAGCACTGCATCAGATATTTCACAGCTGGCTTGTCAATTGCCACAAAATGACCTTTTATAGGAACATAGAAGCAGTACTAGGCAGGTGATCACAGGGACCATAAGCTGTCTATCCATGCACACACCAATAAGTAGACACCCATAAAGGTTTTGAGCATTTAATAGTGCTAGCCTTCTGAAATGAGAAGGCCACACATGACTTAAATTAGTGTCTATCCTTCCAGATATAAAGACTAACCTTAAAAGTAGCCCTTGTAGTATTTTGCTTGACATGTAGTTGTAACTTTTTACATAAGCTTGGAATGCATTCAGTTATGAACCTTTTCCTCACTGACTTATAAAAATAAATAACTGTCAAAGTTGTCCAGTCTCCTGAATTAATGACAGAAATTTTCTTAGAATGAGATCCAGTGGACATGCAGTAATTTACAGATGGAGAATGTGAAGGAATTGCAAAGACTCTGAGAGTGTTTTCTCCCCATACAAATGCATAGGTGGTTCCTGATTGCTCTCAGAGCATTGATACAACCATTAGTTAAGGATGATTCAGGAAAATAATCCAGGAAGTAAAGTTTCATGAATTATGTATGAACCAAATTTGCAGTATTCACCCACTCACCCCTAAATGTTTAGCTGTCTTCAGATTGAATCCAAAGTCCTCCTTAAGCATGAAGATTCTAAATATTACAGTTAAGCAGCTGATTTCAGGATATCTTTTAATAAGACATATTTGCAGGTACTGAAGTAGATCTCAGTTAATATAGCAGTCCCTACTCTATTGGCATCACAACCATTTGTATTAATTTTCATGTCTAGAAAAAAACACTACATATTTGTACAATATCCCAGTGCAATGCTAGTTTACTGTGTAGTAGCTGACTATTTAGTCAGTTTAGCAAAACAGATCAACAAAGTGAGTGATGGTGATCTGTGCTGTCTCAATGGCCATATTATAAATAAGGCCACGTTCTCGGGTATTCCTTTAACCCTTGTTTATTTACTGAGAGTAATTATTTTCACTGAGAGGTAAGATGATGGTGTTTGTCTTATAAAGCACAATTTACTATGTTCTCATTCTGACTGTGTAGTTATTTAATATTTAGATTATTCAAAGATTCATACTTATTGTTTGCTGACATTATATTTGCATTTGTAAATTAATATATTTTGCCAGCAGTATTTAAGCCCACCTGTTACTAGCTTGTATTGGCAGTCTTATTTAATAGACTGACACAAGCTGCAGATACCTGAAGGCTTTTTTCTTCTATCCACCTCACTGAGTATCTAACATGGGTAACCATGTGATGCTGATTTGCTATCTGGCTTAATTTATTAGTTTGTTAGCTGAATATTGGAGTGGCTATTTATTTAACCACTATCTGAATGTGTAGTGACACAAAATAAGCAGCTGTGGGGTCTATTTTATTATCTAATGACTTTAGCTCTTGAAACCATTACGCATTAGCCATTGGGGTATAGGCCATAGAAGGACACAAAACTTAAGAATGCAAGATCTATTTTCATGTTATGCTAATGTCTTGTTCATGACCCATATGTAAATTAAACCGGAGATGGCTTATTATGTTGTACTTATGCAGTAATTTATTGACTGTTTAGTTTGTTGTTTATGTAGTATATTAAGATTTCTATTAGCAGTAGATAAGCAATTTATTTAATGACTGCTATGGATATTCGTTCATTTTGTTATTTTACTTGTGAGGGTGTCCTCCCTAGAATATTCTGTTACTTTAGCTCTTGTCATTTATTGTATATGCCAGAAAGTTCCAATTTTGAGGAGACGCAAAGGGAGAGCACCTGATTTGATCCATTGTGTTGGCTGTTGATCCAAAAATTCTGGTTGGGAGTTTAGTTTCTTTCTGCCATTGAGAAGTGGGACCTCTTATGGCAGTCTGAATATTTGTCTCTCTGTGAGATACCCAGGGAGTGTATGTTCTATTGTAGGAGCTGTAAGGAACACAATCTCCACTGATGACATGTAGGGCACTATGTATTAACATGAGACATATCCACAATAAGCACTAGATAATCACTTATTTGCTGTTTGATGTAGACTTCACTGTTACAAAAGAGACTTGCTGGATAGGAATCTGTGTTCTCATCTGATGCCTGCTTTGCTCCCTCGGGTCTTTTTGGCCAACAAGCAAAAATGGATAGAATTGCTGAGTTGTAGTTTTTTTTTCTAAAAGCAACCCAGGTGTTTGGCATTGATATTAATTGCTTTGAGTATGTTATAGGCACAGACACAAACCTTGGGTCTTCCTCATCTACATGTACCCATATTCCTACAAGAGTTTACGGGTTTTCGCACTGATGTGGTATTGGATTGTGCAGACTGAATTATATGGCCAATTTCAACATCTAGGTCACTGAGAAATCTGTGGTTCTTACAAAAGCATTCATCTGCATTATAAGGGGTGTTTATTTGTTCAGATAATTACCTCTGTGATTCATTTAGATTAATTGGATCATAACTTCATTTTTAAGATTATGCCATGCAGTACTTCAAGAACAGTCAAGAGCCTTGATTGCTGTATTCCTAAGTTGGTATTTTCTACTCCCCATATATATCATGATTATTTCTGAAATAAGTTAATAGGTTCATATGTGTGTACTAGGCTAATAGCCCTGGGGCCTTTACAAGTCTAGCCCATAGAAGTGCCCTGGCATTGTGTCACCCATCATTAGTTCCCAGTACTTCTATAAAGTAGAGCCACTGGAGTGATCCCCAGGGTGAACTTTCTATTACCCATCCACTCATCAAGATTTCTCTTGAAGAGGGCTAGTGAGGTGATCTGCATGACTGATAATTTCCTATTTAGAAGGAGAAGCATAATATAATCTTGGAAAGTGCTGTGTAATGTATCTGCTGCATTTTTTTTTCTGTTATTGATATTTAATTTTATTATTAGTTTACTTATTCTGATGTTAGCTCTTCCTGTTTGAGAACTCCAGGCATGGATTTTCAGATGGCAGTAGATAATGCATTACTTATAGACTAGGCATGTCATCTTTAGGTGTCACATAAGAAATGAAAAAAATGACAATTCCTGAAAAATTCAGGTTGCCCAACCATTTGAGTTGTCTAGTAAAGGATCACGGATTTTGTTTTTTCAAATTGCTTCAGGTGGTTTCTGAAAAGCTACACAGTGTAGCATTGTATCCAATAGTGGGTCACAACAATGAGGTGTACTGTGATTTCCCTTAAATGACCAGACATGGCACTTAGAATTAGACAGGATACAGGATATGCTTTTCTGACTTTG
Source organism: Protopterus annectens (assembly GCF_019279795.1). Taxonomy (NCBI): domain Eukaryota; kingdom Metazoa; phylum Chordata; order Ceratodontiformes; family Protopteridae; genus Protopterus; species Protopterus annectens. The sequence goes on along the minus strand of NC_056751.1, from coordinate 293,395,858 downwards.
GTAGACAAACACTGGTCAGTGTTCAAACTGCTGTCTGCTTTTATATCATGTAATTTTTGTGGTGTTAACCATTTAGTTTGCAATCATAATCTGTCCCTTTTTCTGATTCATGGTGCTACTGACATAGAGATCATAATCAGTACAGTTGGTGTATATTTTAGTAGGCAGTCTAGGAGAATTTTAGCATCCTTTATTAAAGTAATTACGTTACCGGTTTACAGTTATAAGCATACATAGTTATCCTTAGTCCATCTTCAAAATGAAGTTGCCCCAGCACAGTTTTCTTTAAGGCACCACTGGTAAAGCCAATTGGGAGAGTCAGACAATTCTTCCCATTTCACTTTGTTATATCCCATTACTTAACTAGTGTCTTTGTATCACTGAATTATGTATTGCTCAACATTGCTGATTTTAATTTATCATTGATTTCTTTATATAGTGTCAAATGCCTTAGCGAGTTCAAGGTAAATGGCATGCACTTTATCAAGTACTGCTGTTACTTCCCCAAAGAATGCCATAAGGTTCAAAAGACAAGAGTGCTTAATAAAACCACACTATTCCATATCCTTCAAGAGAAGGTCACGTGTCACATAGATGGACTCTATTATAGCATTCTCCATGATGTTATATAGAATACTAGTCAGGGTCATGGATCCAAAAACTGTATGTGTAATGTGACCCCTACTAGATGAATTAGTGCCTGTTATCGTATGTCTGGGAGAAGCCCACATGTTAACAGTTTAACACAATCAGTATTGATATTGATAGGGTTTATTAGGTTTCACTTGATTCTGCGTAGTAACTACTAGGTACATCATCTGGTTCCATGAGCTTTGGTGTTTAATTTTATTTGCAGTTGCAGTTCTCTCTTCTGTAGTTACATAATGGATGTCTCTTTATGTATTTATAGCAGTTTCGTATATGTATTTGGTTCTTGCAAACTGTTCACAAATTGTTTTACAGAAATGCATTTACAATGTTTTGTGAATGCTATGTCTCTTTGTTATTTATCAGTAACATTATATTCGTAGTTTTCACTGACAATCTTCTGTTTAAATTAAAGCAAATGTTATTATTGCTTTCAGCCTTTGAGATCAAACTGAATTCATAATCAGAGCTGAAAGGCTTCTGCCCTTTGTCAAAATATATACTTGTTTTCCGCACTTGGGTAAACCAGGAGTGACCATAACTCATACAGCCTTTAGAGATATTTTAAGAGTTTTCTGCTTTACTTTTCCTGGCCTTTATACATGTACCCAGTGAGGTGCAGGGGATAGGTGTTCACTGGGATGCCAGGGGAGGCTGTCCCCTCACTTCCACAAGGGACATTTCCTTCAAGCATTCCTGTTTCATCCCCGAGGTGTAAGCAGTGAGCTTTCCAGTCTCCCCCAGGAACTTTACACTGTCCATTGTCTCATTGCATTTGCACAAACCACACCTTACCTCTGGAGTGGAGGTCATGCTGCACCCCTTTACTCCTCCCCCTCTCCGCCTGGCTCTTTCAGTCCTGTGACTATTAACTGAACCCAAGATACCTTGGTCACAGTCAGGAATTGATCCCCTGCACCACAGAGAAAGGCTAGAAAATATTTTTACTGTACTAAGCCATATTTCTTGTAGGGTGAGCAGGAGTAATGCTATAAGTAGTGATCCAAGCTTTAGTTTTATCTGTTTTAGGTTTGATAGCTCAGATGTTTGTGTGTATGTGTGAATAACTGATCCTTCTCTTTTTTAATGGAACATCTTTTTTTTTTCTTACTGGTTCCATGTATCATGAAGTATATGAAGATCAGTTTTCACAGCTTTATCTCATGACCTACCCACTGCCCAAAGAAAAAAAAGTACATGATAATCAAATAAAAAATCTGAAATGTTTTGCATGTTGCATATGTTTTTGTGCTCAGTATGATACTTCACTGAGGGTGAAAGTTTACGTGCTAACAAATTGCATTCTTTTATTTGATTGCCTCATGTTTTGTTTTTGATTTTAACTCAGCCAAGTGTTAAACAGACATGGCCCTGGTGTACTACTATTATTACTTTAACAACAATAGCTCTTCTTCACCCTTGACTATATTCTATTTTCTAAGGGGCCCAGCCCAATAGTGCTAAAATAAAGACTCATCTATTCTAGCAGAATAATCTGTACACTTATTTCATCTAGAATAAGGGAGAATGAAAGGCATCCTTCATCACAATAATTACTTTTGTCACTGATGAGGATTGTGAATCATCTTTTTTATTGACAATTTATTGCTTTGCATTTTTTTACTACAGGTTAATTTCAGATTATTTAGAACATTGTTTTAACTCACTGACTTACCCAGTTCCCTACTCTCAACTTTCTAGAATGCCTTAGAATATCATGTGATATTCATAAACCATGAAAGTATGAAGCATAAATAAATAATAATGGCAAAACACGTTCTGGAAAATATATTACTACCTAGTACCTCAGTCACAAGGTATTGTCATGGTCTCTGGTACATTTTAATATTTGCCCCTCTGAATGAACATTTTATTAATTAAAATCTGACACTGATATCTCTGGTAAAATGTATTAGGGTTGTTTTTTTTTCTTAATGCTACAGAGTTATCTTGGAGAAGCTAAATGACAAAATTTATTTGTGTTTTGCAACGTCTGGTGGCAGCAGTAATGGACAGATACAGGACTAAGTTTGTAGAAGTGTGGTCTTCTGTGTGAATCAGCTGAATTAGGAGAGTAAACCATATAAACAAATGCAGTGGATGGTAAATAAGGGGCAAGATGGGTTGAACACCTGACTTTTTGATGTATCCTACAGGTATTTTTTACATGGATTTCCTGTACTAGCTCTGGATGGCAGTCTTTTGATTTTTGCCTCTGGTCATCATCTCATGTACATCTGTTTTATTATTAAGTGTGAATTATTGCTGTGGCAGATATATTTCTGTACATAGAAACATATATGATCTTATATTTCTTTTTCACTGCCTCCCTGAGTTGTTTTTTGTTTAGAAAATTGAATTTACAGTGCTCACATTTTGCATATTACTTGAATGATAATTACAAAGTACAATTATTTATCCTCTTAGAGGTTCCCCCATTCAGAATCATCCCTACTATACTACATATAACTATATCATGAATTGGTTCTTTCTCCTTTTGTATGTTTGTTCTCTATTTTTCAGCTATCTCAATTTATACCATATTAGGACTGCATGAAATTTCAAGTGACCTTCTTTAGGAATATGACATACTGGTTCTTAATAACTTCTTATTCGTTGCATTCCAGACATCTAGCCCAGAAATCCCCACACAATACAAGATGTTTCTAGTCTTGTCAGTTGTGGCTCTTTTCACCTTGATCCAAACATGTCTCGCAACATCCAATCTATTTTAGCATAACAGATGTTAACCTGATTTTTTTGATGATTGTGACAATGTGAGGTATTGCCAGCTATGCTAGAGGAAGTAGGGTAGTGGAAGTGTAGCATATGCCAGCACAGCTAGCTGGAAGTTTTTAAAGAGTTATATGGCATTTGTGTGTCAGACTAATTTATACAGATGCTTGTGTTGAAAATGAATTTGTAAACCTGCTTGTGTTAAAAATATACCAACAGTGTGCCCCGCTGTACAGAAAAAGACATATACATGTACCACTGTAACTTTTTAAATGTATATGTTTTAACACAGGATACTTGAAGATAAGAGGTTAATCTCTCAAACTTTGAAAATAGTTTGAAATTAAATTACATGACTTAGGCCATAAAGATTGTATCTTACAGCTCTCAGTGCAGCCAGAGACAAAAAGTCTGTACTAGGAAGCTTCCTGCATTGCCATTGGGGTGAACTAATTGCTGCTCTGGGGGGTGGAGGTTTCAAATTGTTTTATGACTTCCAGGAGCTGCAGCAGATCTTAGCAAGGCTCTGTGTGTCTATTATTGACACATGTGTGCAGCTAAATCCTGACAGCTTCTAGCCAAGGGGGAAAAGCATGGGAACCAGAAGTCAGATGGCCAGATGCATGTGATGTCATTCTGTAATCCATCACTAAAATAATATTTAATACTAGGTAAGAATGAAGTCTCAGGGTAATCTGTTTTTGTAACCTGACAAGGAAGAGCACTCACCTGCTTCATCTTGCCTTGCTCTAGTAAGTAATCATGGAATAATAATTCTTTAGGTCAGTTAGGAAAATATAGTTGGATTAGTTAGGTATTTTTTTCTGTAACTGTGTGAACTTGTCCACTTGTGTTATTTTTAATATTTCCTGTGAATTAAACTCTGGTGTTTACTGTAATATATATTTAGTATTTTCATGTTCTTTTTTTTTTTTTACTTATTATTAAATATATTTAAACTTTTCATTGTGGCCGGTCTTTTAGAGAATATTTTAATCTCTGAGAGTACTTATATACATTTGGTGACAGCTCTGGCCACTCCTGAAAGGCTTGCTGTTGGTCAAACTACCATTTGTATTAATATTCATTTCACTCATTATAATTGGGTACCCTTGCAAAAGCCTTAGAGTGGCTGCCTTTCCCAGGTGTGTGTGTGTGTGTGTGTGTGTGTGTGTGTGTGTGTGTGTGTGTGTGTGTGTGTGTATGCAAATCAAATCTCAGCATGTGTGTGTGTGTGTGTGTGTGTGTGTGTGTGTGTGTGTGTGTGTGTGTGTGTGTGTGTGTGTTTGTCAACTGCTTGGAACAAGGCCGTGAAGCACTGCTTTCACAGAGAGGGTGCTGGAGGACTTAGCTTTGACACTTGCCTGAGGACTAAACCCTACAGCTGTGCCAGTGGGGAATCATATTGGTGATCTGGAGAGGGAGAGAGTGAGAGAGAGAGAAAACAGCCCCCGGACTGAGTGTATTACCTGTGTGCTCTTAAGGGAAATTGTGCTTGATGTAGAGAGCTGCATCTGGAAATACTGGGTGTATCCATTTTTGTTCCAAGTGAATGTCCCTCTCCAGTGTCACTGGTGAGGATTCAGGCTCCTTGATTACTATCCCAGAGAGGGGGTGTCACAGTGATTCTTCATAAAAACTGTTGTCAAACACATGCTTATTCATTCTACTTATATAATCCTGTTTATACATGACAACCCTCGCTCTTATCAGAGTTCATCACCCTCACATTCTTGTTTTTGCTCAGTTGTCTAAGCAAATCAAATTCAACATTAGAGAGGTCGAGCACATATTTTCTATAATTGTTTTGCATTAAAACCCTAAAGTTACATTTAAACAGTTTTTCAAATAAAATTAAAGAAAGTGAAAGGGGGGATTAAAAACACTTTTTCTAGTTACCTCATTCAAAATATAGTGTATACGTTTGTTATTAAACAATAGTTTTAAGCTCATTTTCCTGAGCAACAACTTTAAATGAATAACCACATCTTCAGTTTTAGATTTGACTGCAGGCACAAAGGTAGTTCCTTTACTCAGTAAATCAGCATATGCACAACCAAAAGATTCATCAGTAAAGTCATAAATATTAAAGTCACCTTGAAAGCTGGACACGATGTAGGGACTGCTGTCAACAGGGACCATCAGGTCTGCGTCAGAAAATAAACTAATACCACTCAGTTCCTCCTCCTGTTGTAATCCTGCCTCATTTGTTCTGCTGGTTTGAAGATCCTGAATCCATCCTGGCTTGGTTTTGTTGCCTCCGTTGCTGATTCTCCTGATTCTTCAGCCTTTTGAGTGCCTTAAAGGGACCCACTCCAAAGGGGGATATTCATCATCCATGACACCAGTGTTCATAGGTAGGGTTCTGATAGTCAGAATGGTGTTCTACATTGTCCCCCTTTTAGTTGAATGATGGGTATGCCATGCCATTTTGATATTCAAGTTTGTTCTTTTCAAACTTCTTCTCCTTCCATGCCTTGACATCCAAGGCAACCTTATCAATACTACTGAAAATCCTTTGAAATTGTTTGAAGTGATTTTCAAACAATAAATCATGGATAATGACTTGATCTAATTCAGTGGGTTCCTTGACTAAGGTATCAATGGTCTTTTGGTTGTGTTTGATTAGGAGCTCCATAAGTTTGCAACCCTGATGGCCAAATAAATTTAGAAGATCTTTGTGCAGGGTAGAGTTGTGTACCATTCCCGGTGGGATCTTCCAGCTTCTCAAGACTTTTGGTATCCTTCTTGATTTAATACATTCAGTGAAATGACTGTTTTCTATCTGCAGCTTCCTGCATTTTAAAAGTTTACCTTCAAGGCTCCCAAGGGATTGCAGCAAAGTTCTAAATTCTCTCGGTGTAGCACTACAGAAATCCATGGTCTGATTGAGCTAAGACACCACATTTATCCAGCTCCTACGGGTTATTTTTCATGTAACAGTATTGATTGATTCTGAGGAAGTCCTTGCTATAGTCAGACAAAAGCATTCAATCTCTGTATTTTATAATAAAATTGTTTTTGTATTCAGTTCTACCATTGAGGTCATTTGCATTCATCAAGTTTGGTGATTTTGCCTTTTACTGGCAGTCGCTGTATGGTTCCTGGTTTTATGATATAGAGTTATGTGAGGTGAACTCTGTAGCTATAAACTCTGACAGGTTGTTAGTAGCCAGGAGTTACATCCTCTAGTGGCGGGTCAAGTTACCACATATGACCACTGGCAGTGCCCACTGTGTTGGCTTGAGTTCAGGGATGTTAAGGTCCATGGAAGGGAGGAGCAGAACTACAAGATTGTAAATGTTCACACTGATAGGGCATATCATGTATTAATTTTGATGAGCATCATGAAGTGGTGCCACCCATTAGCAATGATTGCAGGCTGTGTTGACCACAGGTGTCAGTGATTCTGTCTCACTAATGGTCACTATAGCCTGAACTGGGATGGTCTATGGCTGATCTCAGTGCATCCAAACACTCCTACAGCCAAAGACACTGTGGGGTCTAGAGGCAAATTAGATGATGATTGCAATATGTCTCTTGGAGGCCCATCCTCTACCAACAACTTTATCAGTGTTGTCTGCTCCCTGTTCGTACAGTCCACATCACTGTACACTTGCTCCTCATTATCAGGAAATCCACAGTGAACACTAACCATCCTCACAGTGCTGTAGGGAGCAGTCAGTTTTGAAGCAGGCTCCACCCATTGGGCTACTGTGGGAGGGTCTGGCCCAAAACATAGGCCACCTAGGTGAGTGATGCCTAGGTTTACTGCTCCCTGGGCTAGCATGCCATTGAATTAGGCCATGGCACTACAGTATCCCAATATTGGCATTTTACCTCACTTGTGTGTCAGTCTCCATTCCTTGCTTATTCTCCAGCTGTCCCCATTACTGCTTGCTGACCTTCTGTATGTCTGTGTACATTCACTGTCCTCCCACCCTTTTTTGCAGCTGCCACCTCTCTGTCTGTCTATGTGTGGTTTATATTTCTATTTCTGATGCTGCTATCTGTCCTTCTCCCTCTGTCCTCTCCAAATCCTACCACCACTATTTCCCCACTCACAGTTATTTTCTATGAATGAAAAAGGGTCTCTTTACCTGAATAAGTTACCCTTCCTCCTACCTTTTGTAACTTACATTTACTCTTGTGTGTTTCCCTCTGCTTACAGTTGTCTTTTTCCCCCTTACCTATTTAACCCTTATAATCAGACGTGTGTGTGGTGCTCTTTTTCCTGGCTGATCTGTTGCCATTCTCATGCTTGGTGTGCATGAGGTACAGCTATGTAGTACTATATTGCATGTATGAGAGTGCACTGACTTGACTGTACTAGGTTTTCTTTGTTATGACATATGTTATGTCGGTCATGAGACCTTCTGTTGCTCTGCATCAGCAATATAACAAACACCCTAGCTTCCTCTCCACTTAGCATTACACTTTTCTTTAAATATACTGCTCTTTGGTTTGACTGCAGGCACTATTAAATATGCCTAACACACGTCAGATTGGCTAGGTGTCTCTTCACACAATGACCCACTTGAAAATTAGCACTCACATGCCTTGCTTGTGAATCCCAGCCATTATTTGGAGGAAAGACTGAAGAGGAGGAGAAGTAGTTTATAGAGCAGAAATGTTTTCCAATTGATGAGTGGGGAAAGTTGAAAACTGCAGATTAAAAAAAGAAAACACTGCAGCGGTATATTACACCTTCACCAAACTGAGAAAGTAAAAGAATTATGTTAGAGATGGTAGAACAGGCCTTGGTATTCATGCATACAGTATGCAGAGGCATATAATGGTGCTACACCACCATTACGGACTGCAGCTCGTATGATAGTAGTGCTTGGCTCATTACCATAAAATGGTGATAAAAGTGATCTTGTATTACCCAGAATCCTATTTAGGGTTTGACAGCATGTCTGAGTGGGTGGAAGGTTATGTTTAAGTGAAGTAGCAAGTTTGCCTGCACCACAATCAACTTCATTGCTAGTAAGGATTTTCCTACTATGCACAGGAGGTGTTGTTCTGTGGGACCTAATATTTTGCTCAGCACTGTATACTGACTGACATACTATTAGGGAAGGGGGATTGCTGTGATAAGAGTAGCACCACTATATGCTATATGGGCTGCAGTTTAGCTGGTTGATACACATTTGAGAGACACAGATGAACTAATATACATATTGAGCAATAGGTTGTTTGGTTGAATGCTTTGTTGAGTGACTTTTGGATGGGCAACAAAGGTATGTGGCAGGGCTGGGAGTTTTTCTGTGAATATGTGTGTTTTAGGGTTAGGGGAAGGGTTAGATAAGGGGATAAATTTAATGTGTGTGTGAGTGTTTAGGCTTGGTATTTGGGTTTGATTAGGAGATAGATTTAGTGTGAGTGTGTGTGTGTGTGTGTGTGTGTGTGTGCGTGCGTGCGTGTGTGTGTGTGTGTGTGTGTGTGTGTGTGTGTGTGTGTGTGTGTGTGTGTGTGTGTGTGGTGTCTTGTCTTGTGTAGTGGTAGTGTTTTTACAGGTAAGTTGCATGTTAGGGGCAGGCTTAGGGTTAAGGTTAGCTAATATTACTAAGGTGGGTGATCTGGGGGCTTAACTTACCTACAAAATCCTTCCCATAACACTAACATTAATCAGACAAACTGGAGCTGAATGTGGTCATGCCATCAGAAATGGAAATTTGTTGCCCTTTTTGGTGTAGTGTGTCAATGTTTTTTTGTTGCCGATACTATGAATTGTTGACAAGTGTTGGTGGATGTTTTATGTGTTGACTATTTGTGCAGGCTCCCAAATACAGAAGTACTGCTTTACAAGTAGGCTGTCTTCTAGGACAAATGGTAAAAAATGGAATTAGCATGTGATGAAATACAAAACTCTTTTTGTGGTTGCAACTAAAAAAGACTGTGATTGTTGGTCTGCATATGAAATAATTAGAATATTTTACTTACTAAATTTATAGCTGCAATATATCAAAATGATACTAGACAGGAGATTGCTGGAACTTCAGATGGCCAGACATGAGGTTACCATTACTTTGCAACTCTCTTTATATCTTGTCAACAAAAGGACTGCTTCTCTCTCTCTCTCTCGTTCCCTCTCTCTCTCTCTCTCTCTCTCTCTCTCACATGCTCGTGCACACACACACACACACACACACACACACACACACACACACACACACACACACACACACACACACACACACACACACACACACACACACACACACACACACACACACACACACACACACACACACACACACACACACACACACACACACACACCAAAGTAGGTTATCTCATTGTTGACTACACATAAATCTTCTATATTTATTGCTATACTAACTGTACAACAACATTAATTCCACAATTTTGCATTTTCTGCAGTGCTCTGACATATTTCTTGAGTCAAATGTAGTAGCTACAAATGTATATTAAATTAGCTTGTGGCATGTTTTTTCCACAAGTAATATGATATATAGATATTAATTTTAGAGCAATCCAGAATGTACATGCCCAACACTTCTAAGGATTTAAGAATTAATGAAGCATCTTTTCTCCACTCTGCAGCCAAGTCCTGGACAGAAACTTCTGTGCTTCATCTGCAGTTCTTTGGCTCTGATTCATGGCGACATGCACTGCTGTTCTTTCAGCAACAAAATGTTGGCACAGGATGCTGAAAATTTCATACTGTCTCTTGCTGGATCAGCAAGCTTAACCCACCAAAATCTGGTGCTGTGGGATGGTTTTTGACTGATAATCAATCTTTTTGCTGCTCGACAGTTGTCGCTGGGACACAGACTAGAGCAGGTGGCAGATGTGCCTTTTCTACTGAGAACAGAAGTACTAGGTGAGACTGGGCACAAAGGGTTGTACCACGTATCCCTTCTAATAGCATTATTAGGAAGCTTTTAATATAACTGGACATTTTCTGTAAATATAATTAACATGGTAATTTACAGTTTTTAAATGCGCTTTCTAATCTGTAGACTTGTCAGCTTGTCTGTATTGCTTATTAGGCTGCATGACTTTTTTATTCTAACAGGTATGTTGAGTAAACACATCTACAAAAATTAAATAAAAACACAATGTAGCGTATAAGTTAGTAAGGGCAATAAAAGATAAAAAATAATAACATCTGTACATTTACTTTGATCCTGAGTTAACAATTTTTCATTATGATGCATGAATTAGCATTTTTTTACTTTACACTGTGAATAAAAAAAGCATATGGTTTTCATTCTATCCTGTATATTACCGTACTTTTTGGTAGGGAGGGCTGAATATGAAATATGCCTTATTAAGGGGTTGTTACCTGTGTTACTTCTGTTATGGTTATTTATACCTTTCTGCATAATTAATGTGTTATTTCAGTGCTGGTATCACTTTGTTGAAGGTAATCGCTTGAATCAGTAAGATAGGAGATGTATTTGTTGGATATTACTCTATTAATGAGGTTTTAATGATATATCATTGCAGTGTAATTAGATATTTGGCTACCAGACTCACTAACCTAATCTATGCAAAAAATGTACGATGGCTCTTTTCACTTGGTACATGGCAATTCCATACTGTTCCTCTGTATATAGCCCGAGTTAAATATTTGTTCTTTTTGTGGCTCTGAGATGCAATGGATAATACAGTAGACTTCTAAGGAAATAAAAGTTAAATGTTTACTTTTAAAAGTCAGTCAGTATCTTAGCAGATGCCTGTCATTCTTAACTGTATTTTTGAAATCATCATCATCAAGTGAATCTCCCTGGTAGTCCTTATCCTTTGCAAATTCTTTTCCATTTCCTTCAAATGTTATGCTGACTGGTGCCCTTAACAGATTTGCACTAGAGAAAATAGTTTATCTGTCTAACAGAAGAAAAAATGCCCCAGCTCTAGGCCACTGCAGTCTGGCTTTAAGTGCCCTATGGCATTGATAGCATGGGCGGTGCAGGTTGCATTGTTCTGTATCGCCAAAGCACCTAGGCACAGTACTCCTCTATTCATGTATACAGGGGGCTAAGTAATGTGTGCCTGTCATTGTTAATGGGTTATAGACATTTAGGCACTTTAAAGAGACTTTAAAACACAATCATATAACCTTTTAAACCTGTAGACACCCATCTTAATCTGTTTCTTTTTTCTTCTTGCAGAACTCAATAATGAAGACTTGTTAGATCCCCCTCAATTTTTCATTTACTTCTCACAGTGCTTTATTTGTCTTCTTTGTAACATCTCATTTCCAGTCTTTCTGTGTTGTAGTCAGGTATTCTGTACCTATTGCAATCTGTATCACATTTATTAGCAGTTTTTCTCTCCATATCCCTTGGCAGTATCTCCCATAATACTTGAACAGTATTACATATCTGTGTATTATTAATGGTCACCAGTATGTATTGTATTGAAGATGTAATACTTTGCATTACACAGAAAGTCATCCAAAAATGAACTGCATACCTAGTCACTATAATTCTAGCTCTTCATTTATTGGCTTAATACATCAGTCACTGTCCAGGCTACAAACTGTGTAAAAAACTACTGGCCTGATTTTCAGGCGGCTGCTGTAGCTATGCATGATTTATAGAAATGGAGCTGTTTCCAAGTAGCAACTTCAGAAACATGGAAAAGCAACTGTTATTTTCAAATACCCTTATTTTTCAGTCCTTATTAAATCATTTATGTCAAATACAATGTAGTTTCTATTTTGCTTGTTTAATTCAAGCACTGTATTTGTAGGTGATGCTTGATGCATGCTCTATTGCATATTGTATTCCATGTTATAAAGAAAAAAAAGAAAAAAAATATATATATATATATATATATATATATATATATATATATATATATATATATATATACAGACAAGTGACAAGTGTAGTACCTCAAGGTTCAGTCCTGGGACCACTCTTGTTTGGCATCTGCTTCTCTGAAGTACAGGCCAACACTAAGGGAGTCTCGCTAACAAAGTTCGCAGATGACTGCAAACTGGGAGCCATTATTGAATCCCCAAATGATGTGGATATTCTACAAAAGGACCTTATGGAAACAGATGCTTGGTGCCAGAGCCATGGGCTCAAGCTCAATGCCAAGAAATGTATAGTTATCCCGTTTGGGGAAAAAACATGTACCCGTGAATTACCACATAGGTGGCAGTACAATAAACACCGAAAGTATGATGAGAGACTTAGGGACACGGGTGGACAGTGGTCTCACCTTGGATAACCATATCACCACAACAGTTAGGAAATCCTTCTATGTGGCACACCTCATCACTAAGGGATTTTCATCCAGAAAAAAGGAGGTCATTATCCCACTGTACTTATCCCTCATTAGACCCATTATAGAATACAACACCCCGTTTGGTATGTACATCTCAAGACATATGCAACAACTGAAACAGCTGCAGAAATACCTCACTAAAAGAATTACAGGCCTAAAGCAGATGCCTTTTGCTGACCATCTAAAAAAAACTCCACCTATATTCTGTCACATATTATTTACTCAGAGGCAATATCTGCTTAACATACAAGGCCATGTCAAACCCAGAGCTGTTGGACATGCTACACTTAAAGAAATCCCAATCCCTCAGAGACACATGCTTCAGGGATCTAAACCTTGTCATCACAACAAACAAAACATGCTGGAGGGATAGGTTCCTGACCCAGAGACTCCCCAGACTCTGGAATAGACTGCCCATACATGTCAAGAAGAACGCCTCTTTAGCCCTCTTCAAAAGGAACCTTGATGATTGGATGGGAGACAGGAAATTCACCCCGGGGATCGACAGGGGTCCAGGGAAGTAAATACTGTGGGAAGAAATAGCCAGAGAATTGTTATGGCTAGGCTTGTATAGGCCCTAGGGCCGATAGCCTAGTACCAACCTACACACACACACACACACGTATATATATATATATATTGATATACACACACAGAGATACATGTGTTTATATGTATATATGTATACAACACACACACAATATATGTTAAGGCCAATTTTGTGTGGCAACGAGATGGAGCCCTGAGTGTGATGTCAGTCACCCAGGTTTGAGTGGGAAGTCCTAGGATGGTATTAACCATCACAGGTGAGTGAGCCTTGGCTAACCCATCTTAGGAGGAGGGATATGCGGATACCATTCTGCTGGAAGTGAGCCCCAGGAGAAGGATGGGCAAGAGACTTCCATAATTAAGAGGTCCTGAAACTCTATTGAACATCAGCAGAAAATTCATAGTAGCATGCATATATGCAGTGATGGGTAGCACTGTGTCCCAGACCTTCCACTGGAAGAGGCATTACGCTCATTAAAAAAAAAAAAAAAAAAAAGTCATTCACTATATATAGTGTCCATGTGGCATCAGACACTCAAGATATATACATGGAGATAGTTTGTGGTTACTAGAAAGATATCCCACTCCCATAAAGGGCAAACCCCATATTCTGATGTGATTAGGTAGAATGAGGGGATCAGATATATCATTTGGGAGTCCAGAAAGGCTAGGAGGTCAGACACATTGAGCACTTTTTGTAGTGTTAGATTTAAGAAGCTCTGTCAGAATTTGCTGGTTCTATGTCTCAGCTGCATCATACATAAATATATGCTTGTAAACATCCCAAGGTCTTGATGCCTTAGCAGCATATTTGTAGTGCCCTTTATGCATGACTTATACAGTAGGTTGGGTTTCCTACTTCCGATTTATGTATTCTGTAA